>NC_062965.1:2241795-2395516 GCF_023119035.1 Salvia hispanica
AGTTTGGTGTTTAAATTAAATATAAATTTATAATCTTGATATTTTCCAAACACAGGAAAGTAAAGTTACTAGGAATCATATTCCCGGGATTCACTTTCCTAGGAATCATTTTCCTTGCCAACTTTACTTTCCCGCCAACCAAACATGGCCTAAGAGAGAAGATAAAGTAAAAGAGAGTAAAGTATGAGAAAAGATAGACTTTTTGCCAAAAAATGAAATGACTCAACTACCTTGGGACAACCTAAAAAGGAATACGACTCAACTACCTTAGAACGGAGGGAGATTTGTTAAGAAATGACTCAATCATAGTAGTAAACACTAGTTCTACCTCCATCCACTAAAATTAGACTAATTTCTAATTTTGAAAAGTTTTAAACATTTAAATACTAGCTCACTAAATTTTGAAGCCCACAATTCAGTAATTCAACTTCTGTCGTACTTTATCCCACTTTCCCTCAAACAGAAAATAAAAGATGAAAACTGATATAGTACTTACTTGTTGCAGGATTGAGTAGTTGACAGTAAGAGAGATCTGGAGAGAGAAAATGCTTGCAAGTTTTTCTCAGAGGATAAAGAATGTCTGTAAATTTGTGGATTGAAATGATAGACAGCTCTCTCTGTCTCTCTCCTACATTATGACAAATCAACAATCACTCATCAAATTGTCAATCATGCCCCACTACTATTGCTCTCTCTAATAAAATTCAAAAGTAATTATCCAGTGTCATTTGTTCTAGATGTTATCTGATTTTAATATTATGGTATTGAATTTTCTAGATAAAATAGAATTAAAATATTATAATTTAGGATTGAGTCATGGAATTATTTTAATTAGAGGAGATTGATTATGACTAGTTATCTGTTTAAGATTGAGCTGTGAAATTGAAATAGTGTTTAGTCTGTCGTGTTGTTTTTTTTTTCTCTTCGAGATCAATGAGACCTTTCTTTTCATGTATGATCTGCTTTGTTGAGAATCTCTTTTTTGGACTGAAAAAACTAGTTGTTTGCTTAACTTTTATTTGTGATGCCTGCTGAAAATCATTATGGAAGTATTATACTTTAGTATCCAACTCAAGATGTCCACTTTCCATATTTAGAATAGATATTCCTCTATTATTTCTCTTCATTAAAATATTCAATCACCTTTTTAACAGACGAAGGGAGTAAATAACAATTACAAATGTTCCTCGTACTTCAACAATACTGGTTCTGATTTACAGGATTATTAGATTACGTTTTTCATTTTGTTATTGTAATTTGTTGTTCGTGTTTTAATTCACATTAATTCAAAATGTATCTTTCATGTTCATTTTGAGGTTTAAGCCTTTCTAGCTTTGTTAGGAATCGATTACCTACACTATGTGAAAGGGCAAGATAGATAGAAATTTTGTCCCCTGAAGTATTATTATTTATACTTCTATGAATTTTTACCTGCAGAATGAGAAAATGAAGATTTTATTTTTGTTCATATTAGAATTCTGTTTGCCTTATGTAATACGCTAATTATGTCTTGTTAGGTGTTGATTTCATTTTGGTTAACATTCATTTCAGTGTTTACGTCAACAGAGGAACAGCATGATTAATGAGATTGCATGGATTGCTTCATCTCACTTTTACAATTTAATTTCTTAGTTTTGGAAACTGATTATGAAATTTTGTTACATGCTTGTCTGGATAGGTTTTCAAGTGGTGGCTGTGCTTTGGTTCATGAGTTTTGCAAACAAACCCTATTCATTTGACTGAATTTTAAAAAGAGGCAAATAAATATACTGCATCATAAAGTAGTATATAACCAATCCAAACCACACATGACAACTAAAGCAATAGATTAAATACAAAATTTCAGAAATTTATTCTATCAATTCATCCTACTAAAGCTAGGGGAAACCAAGAAGAACCAGCTATGCATGCTAACATAAATCAAGCAATAGTAATGAAAACCAAACCATAAGATTCATGATGTTTTCCAATTGTCGGTTGTAGTTTGGATGCTTGATCTTCTTCTCCTTTATATTCTTGGTCGTTTTCTCTGTATTTTGTGGAGTATGGAATGCCAAAAAACTTCCTCTTTTCCTCATTTAAATCTGAATTTCATGAATCTGCTACAATGGCTTGAGGAAGATGTTCTGGACAGAGCACGACGTCCTACATGTGTGTGTGGAATATTTTGATTTAAGGTATAAGACATATATTCATTAATTAAAAGACGATTTCAATTTTTTCGGTTGACATATAACTATTGGGATTCTATCATAAATTTGAGTGTAATCATTGAATCTGTATAAAGAAAGTGTTGATAAGTGTGATCGGAAAAGAAAGAATATGGAAATGAGAGATGAAGAGGGGAGTTGCATCTTTGCAAATAGAGAGACAGAGAGCCCTCCCATTGCTTCAATAAATACTCCCTCATAAATTATTATACTCACACCAATGTCTCTTGACTTTGCTTTTCACTTCCGACATCATACGCACTCCATTTTCACCTCTCATGTCTTATGCCTGAGAAGGAAAAATAGCACAAAACCAAAGGGTTAAAGATGGAAAACTTCCTTCTTAGGTGATTGAACATGACAGAAGCAGTTAGGTGTCTTGTTAGGTGTTGATTTCATTTTGGTTAACGTTCATTCCAGTGTTTTGACTGTTATAACAGAGCAACAACAGGATTAATGAGATTGTTACATGCTTGTGTGGTGGAGTAATTGGTGGCATTGCATGATTAAGTAAAAGTACTGATATTAAAAACAGGTATATCAAGTGTACTATCTCATATGCATGAAAACCAGAGCAATGGAATAATTATAGATTTCAACATATTATTCTATCATTTATTCATTTAATCCTACTAATGCTAGGAGAAACAAAGAAGAACGAGCCAAACATGATAAGTATTGAAAACCAAACCGTAGAATTCATGATGTTTTCCAATTGTCTTTGGTAGTTTGTCTCGGAGATGATTTCAAAATAAGACATTTGTAAGTTCAAAAACATGTATACATGTATGAAATCAAAGGGTTTAAGTTGGAAAATAGAGAGCCATCCCATTGCTTTAATAAGTATTATTCCTCAACACGGCTTCAATAAATTCATGAAATGAAAGATGAATTTGAACATTAATATTTTGTGCGTGTCTGTGGGATTCAATCATAACTTTTTCAAATTTGGTAGATTAGTAAAGGAGCAGGCAAAACTTTGATCATGTTTGTTTTATATATATAAAGAAAAAAAGGTGCTGAAATTTGGGTTTAATCTGTATGAAGAAATTGTTAATAAGTGTGACTGGAAGAGAAAGAATATGAAATTGAGAGATGAGAGAGAGCCCTCCCATTGCTTCAATATACTACTCCTATTTTTAAAAAATGATACTTACTTGCCAAAAACGTGGATTGTGAGATTGGGATTGTTGTGCCACTCCGAATCAATATATAGTTCTGGACAATCTTTAATACGTAACAGAGTGAGGCGCTTCAATGCATCCATGGAGGGCAGACATCTCAATTCATTACAATCACTTAGAAATAAACACCGCAGAGATGAGATGTTTCCCAACCATTGTGGCAATTCTTGTATCCCTATATTCTCTAACTCCAGCAAATAAAGAGCAGTGAGGTGTTGAATTGATTGGGGCAATTCTTGTACCCCTATATTCTTTAACCTCAATGATGAAAGAGCAGTGAGGTGTTGAATTGATTGTGGCAATTCTTGTAGCCCTATATTCTCTAACTCCAAATTATGAAGACCTGTGAGGTGTTGAATTGATTGGGGCAAATCTTGTGCTCCTATATTCCCTAACTTCAACCGAGAAAGAGCAGTGAGGTGTTGAATTGATTGGGGCATCCACTCCCAGTTTTCCTCCCACTTCAAACGTAACACCTTAAGTGAGTTGCCACATCCTTGCAGCATGCCTTCCGCAGTCTCTCTAATGCCAACACTAGTCTCCCTTGACCACTCCACACTCACATCGATCTCTAATCTCCACAACCTGCCCAAATCCCAACTCTCAACCCTACCACTTGCCATGAAATTAGGAACACCTCTGATTACCAGTGTTTCGAGGCACGGAGATGATTTAGCGAGGCAGTCAATTAGCATCGGTAGATTCTTTAGGCTCCTTAATTCTTCCAATTCGAGTGTCTTGATTGTGGGTAAGGACGACTCCAGAATTTGACATGGCAATTCCATCAGCTTTTCACACCCTTTAATTCGCAGCTTATGGAGGATTCCTTTATATTTTCGCGCTCCACGACTTGGATTCTCAATCCACTCCAGATTTGGACACTTACTGATGGTCAATTCTTTTAGAGAATTGAGGGTGTCCAGCCCATCTGGCAATTCACTCAACATAGGGAAATCTTCAATAACTAACCTTGAGAGACTTTGATTGTTACATAATAACGATTCTCGCAGACATTGTAATCTCTTTAATCCGTATAAACAGAGAGATTTTATATTTTTCAATGAAAAATTTATGGACCTCACCTTCTTCAGATTAATCAAATAAAGAGATTTGAGATTAGGCAATGAGTGATCCAGCATTGGGATTTCCTCACACTCCCAGCAATTCACAAGTGATATCTCAATCAAGTTATCAAGTTGTACCCAAGAGCCTTGAGAATCATCCCGTACTGCCATCTTCTTGCACCATGTTGGAAATCTTTTGCCTTGGAATCCATCAATCTTCAACACCTTCAGATTTGCATGCGGTTGAAGGCCCTCCAACACACTCTCATCATTTCTGTCAGTGTCACTTACGTAACTCCAATGTAACACCAATTCAGACAAGTTTGACTTCTGCAACAGATTTGCTTTCATAGCATCTTCCTTGTCACGCACCCTTTCAAGATTCCGAATACATAGTGATCCTTTGAGATTCTTCAAACTTCCAAGCTCTTCAATTTGACGGCCCTTCTCTTCGCCCACTTTAAAGTGCCCAAGTGTTTGGAGACTAGTTAGTTTCCCAATCTCCGCAGGTAATTCTGTAACTAACCATGTATATGGCACTAACCTTGCAATTGACCCTGTCTCTGAGTGTAGATGAAGATGCCTTAAGTTAATCAAGTACTTGAATGTACTTGGCAGTTTCTCTAATCCCTTTACTTCTGCTCTAAATGTTTGCAAGTGGTGGAGTTCACCAATCCACTCCGGAATGTTGTGAATTGATGTGTCGGAAATATTGAGATTTCTCAAATGTATCAACTCCTTAATCGAAATGGACAACTCTTTAAAATGATCACCAGAAAGAATTAGATTATGCAGACATTTGAAGTCAGAGAATATAGTAACAGAAGTTCCATATCCCAAGCGTAATGTACGCAAATTCCTCGATACTTCTTTTGTACTATAAATTGATTCGTCTCCATGAAACATGTATCGAATTATAGTGCTTCCATCTGCATAATTAGATAAAACAGAAGATGCAAGATCATGCACAAGATCGTGCATCACACACTTTTCTTCTCTTGGATAATCTGCCTCTATAGCTTGGAACAACGAGTTCTGTAGAAGCACATTGAAAAACCTATTGCCCACAGACTCCATATCATCTCTCTGTCTAGGTTGAAGAAAGCCTTCTGCCATCCAAAGTTCAATCAGCTTCTCCTTCTCGATTACCCTACCTTTGGGGAAAATCGAACAATAAGCGAAGCACTTCTTCAGTGACGGCGAAGACAGATTATCATAGCTCAATTTCAATATGTTTGAGACAATCTCACCTCCTTCACCATCCGGAAGCCAATTTTCTTTGATGGAGCGCCAATCTTGTTCGGATTTACAACAATAAAGCACACCCCCAACCACATTGGCAGCCAAGGGCAGACCCTGACATCTCTTTGCAATCTCTTTCCCAATCGTCTCAAATCCTGATGGAACTTCTGCATTCCCATCAAAAGTTTTTCTTTTGATTATAGACCAGCACTGTTCATGTGATAAGCCCTTCACTGGATGATTATAAAATGGGTTAACAGTTGAAGCAACCTTTTTACTCCTGGTAGTGATGATAATGCCATTCCCCTCGGTAGAAGAAACTCCCTTCATGTTATTTATAAAACCTTCCCATTTCAGAATATCTTCATTCCAAACATCGTCAAGAACAAGAAGATAAGTCTTAGCCTTGAGAATTTCTCGAAGCTTTCTCAGGATAACTTCCTCATCCTCAACTCTATCACTGGTAGTTGAAGCCAATGTTGAATGGATTTTGTTGTAAAGACCGATTGGATCAAAATTTTGAGAAACATGAACCCAAATATGTGATCCGAATGTCTTTAGCCTTTTGTGATTGAAGACATTCCGAGTCAATGTGGTCTTCCCTATACCCCCCATTCCGACAAGAGCAACGATGGAGATGATCTGATCTTGGGGAATATGGGCCAGCACGTCAACTACTTTAGACACATCATCATCTCTTCCGACAAAGATTGGATCATACATGATTGAATTAGTCTCAGTGGAAGTTTCAGCAGCAGCAGGTGCATTCTCAATTTTTTGTTGAAGGCCAAGATCTGTTGCCCTTTTGTTCTCAGACTCAAAAGTGGCATTGATTTGCTTGATTGTATGAGCCATATTACGCCGGCGTAACATAGCTCTAAAGTACGAGAAGCATGATAGCAGCAACTTATCCAATGCCTTGGAACTGGGATTGGGTGCCTTCATTTCATTCACTTGTTTTTGTAGAAGAGTATAGCTGAGTTCGTCCAAGACATTATCAGCATCGAAAGCCACATCTTCAAGCTTTGTCAACCAGATCTTAACATCTGGGGTGATGGATCTATTCTCAGCGTCATCCAAGTAGGCTTGGATCAAGCTTAAAGTGGTCTCAAGTTGTTTGACTTCTTTATCGAGACCTTCAAGTAGACTGTAGTTTTCCTTCAAAACGTTGAACATGTTTTGGGCAAGAACATTGATGGCAGCAGCAGCCATGGTTTCACACAGAGAGATCTAAAGTGAGAGAAAAATGGTTATAGATATGCTTGTAATTGTGAACTTGTGAATGATTATTCAAATACATATTATAGAATCTAACTGCATCAAACATTATACTCCATATAACACTAATACTTCATCTCTCTATATTTGGAGAAAGCATACAAAAGTCCAAAAGATTCAATTTTTATGTAGTAGTTTTCTTATCAACATAAACAACAAGATCTTGCTTTGAATTCTTCAAGACTTTTCAATAATTAAAGAAACAATCAAGTACTCCCACAAATAAATATTAGTCACAAAACTATGAAACTATGAAAAAAATGCACAACACATGTATAAATCATAAATCAAAATATAGGACAATCCATGTTACTGAAAGTAGCAGCAAGATGAAACTATACAAGTTGTTTTGTATAAAAATTCCCTCAACAGAAAATGAAAAATGAACTTACTTGTTGCAAGATTCAGTCGTCGCAGATGGTGAGAGAGATCTAGAGAAGAGAAATGCTTGCAAGTTTTTCTTCGAAGGTGAAGTATATCTTTAAACATGTGGTAGTTATGCATGGAGACTCTTCTCATCCATAATTTGATAATCATATCCAACGACTTTTTGGTACAACAATTAATTATGTCTATTTTTTCTTGACTAAATAAGAAAATATACACACCAATCAATTATATGGATAACCTAAGAGATTTATGTATTAAAAATAAATACGATAATTGGCTTTTTATGTATCTGAATTGGTCCTAAAATTAAAAATTTGCTAAAAACATAAATCAAACTGAATCGAACAAAAACATACCAAACTCGAAAATTAGTCAATCGACTCAATCCATCAATATAAATTGTGGTTAACTTGAAAGATTTTTATCGATCTTATTATGTCACTCAAAGTGAATGCTCCTATAACAAGGTGTAATCCAACCCATGGAGAAATTAATTTTCAAACATATAAAATCTATACATACATATATTATTCTATTTGTTCTACGCTATTTGTTCTATATTCTATTTCATATAGTATCATTTTTCTACTTAACAATCAAAAATCAATTTCTCCAATCTTGATCCATTCATTCGTGCCTTTTTAGTTGAAGTGTTTCTATTGTGCATAAAGATTAGGAAATAGGTTAGATAAGTTAAGTAAATCGAGAATAAAGGAAAGAGAAAAGAAAATAAGAGATAAAAATAAAATAAAAAATTATAAGGAGAGTAAAATATAAGAATAAAAGAAAAGATATAATTTGTTATTTGTTAAGAAATGACTCAATCATAGTAAATACTACTAGTACTATCTCTGTCCATTAAAATTATACTAATTTTTAAATTTGGAAAGTTTTAAATATTTAAATACTAATATACAATCATTAAATTGTGAAGCCTACAATCCATTAATTCAACTTCTCTTTTACTTTTTCCACTCTCTTATTTACCAATTGACTCAACTTATTTTAAATAAAAGAATGAAAGAGAGAGAAAATAAAATAAAAAAATTATAAGGAGAGTAAAATATAAGAGAATTAAAAAAAAGATATAATGTGTTACTCCCTCTGTTCCAAGGTAGTTGGGGCATATCTTTCGGGCACGAGATTTAAGAAATTGATGTGATAAAGGTTGAAGTGGAGAAAATAAAATAAAAGAGAAGATAAGTAAAAGAGAGTAAAGTATGAGAAAAGATAGACTTTTTTTCAAAAAAAAAAGGAAAATGACTCAACTACCTTGGGACAACCTAAAAAGGAATACGACTCTACTACCTTGGAGCGGAGGGAGTATTTGTTAAGAAATGACTCAATCATAGTAATAAATACTAGTTTTACCTCCATCCACCAAAACTAGACTAATTTCTACATTTGGAAAGTTTTAAGCATTTAAATACTAGCGCACTAAATTGTGAAGCCCACAATTCACTAATCAACTTCTCTCTTACTTTTTCTCACTGACTCAACTTATTTTAATATAAGTAATACCCGCAAGTGTACAAGACTAGTGCAACAATTAGTACGTAAGGGTATCGTATTCCACAGAAACAAGATTGTACGTACCAACTTAAGTATCACAAACAAATATTGACTGTTAGCTAAGAGAAAGTTTGGTTTTGTAACTATTAACTACTTATAAGCAACAAGAATTTAAAGCAACAAATATGAAATGTATCACAAATAAAAATGTAGTTTTGTGGATCCAACTACAATGGAACGTCATACAATTAATTCAACAACTTTGATTACTCATTTTATGTCTCTAGAATTACTAGCAAAGTCGTTAGTCTAGGTTGAGCCCTCTCGAGTGCACTCACCCCATTGACTAACCCTTAATATTGAAGTCTCATTCTAATATGTTTAGATTAACTCCAAAAAACAAAGACCCAAGCCCTCGCTAAGGTATCCCCTCTTTCGAGTGCAGATTATCTAAATGTTGTTCATTCTTTTATCACCCCTAGTTAGGTATCTCCCGATTACTAGATAACAAACTCAATTGGTAGCTAAGCAATTGAATTAATTAAGCACAAGAACGAACTAAGAAACCACAAGAGCTAAGCAATCAAAAGAAGTTATTGAATTAATCACAAACATCTATTGTAGTCTTCACCAAAACTCCACAATAAATTTAGCTACTCATGTTCTTCATGAAAACCAAGTGTAAAACAAAGGATTCAATCAAATACATATATAAAAGCAAACTAGATACTCATGTGGATGATTCTACGGAATGGAAACTTCAATCTATATATAGTAAATCGCATGTAAATCCAAAAAATAGTAAAATTAGCTTTGTTATTTTGGTATATAAAAACCTTATTGGATTGTGATCAAATGGCTTGAATATTTAAAATTTAGTAAAACCTTATCGATGAAATTGCCATAAATATTTGTTAAATATTAATGGGCTGATTGAAAAGTTCGGGTCGACCCGAAACCTGATAAAGGAGCTGCCTAAATCTGATAGGACGACGTCGGTTTATATAACAAACGCTACTCTTTCCTTCTTTCAAATTTTAATCATCGCCGACCCTAAATATCGATTTCAATCCAACTGCGAAGCGCCGGAGTTTGGCTGTGCTCTTCTAATCGGAGGTGAGATTTCCTCTCCTTTGTAACAATCTTTGAATTTTGTGATTTATCGTGTTTCTGTTTGAAAAATTTCTACCTTTTTATCCCGCGTTCCGTTTGTGAACAATCCTAATCTTAGATCTGTTAGGTTTTGATGTGAGAACATGGTGAGGAGCTTGATTTAAGATTTTGTAGCACGTATTGTTCTATATTCCGTGTGGAATTATTTTTTCCTGCTTCAATTTTTAATTTAGGGTTTCCGGATCTGATTGATTGCAGAAATTGGGAGAGGGTTGATTGTTGTTGTTACTGAAATCGGAGTTCGAAGATGGCGGCGTTGACAGATATTCTGCCGAAGGCGAAATCTGCGGTGAATAGTAACTACGATCACTCTAACGATCCGTGGTTTAAAAGCCGGTATAGTTTATCTGAGGTGGAGGAGGAGAGTGTGGCTGTGAGGGCTAAGCCAGTGCCTCCTTATTTGAAACGGGCCGGGTTTAAGCCGTCGAAGCCCGAGGATTTTGGGGATGGAGGGGCGTTTCCGGAGATTCATTACGCGCAGTATCCGCTTGGGATGGGGAGGAGTAGGAGTAAGCCTGGTTCCAAGACTTTGCCTCTCACTGTGGACGAGCGTGGGAATTTGAGGTATGATACGATTGTGAGGCAGGACGAGAATGCGAAGAAGATAGTGTACTCGCAGCACTCGGATCTTGTTCCGGTCTTTGCCAAGGATGGTGCGAAGGAGGATGACATGGATGTTGACGAGAAGCAGAAGGAGATTGATGAGACAACCCAGCAAACCAAGGCTGCGTTGGAGCAGATTGTTAATGTTAGGCTGAGTGCTGCGCAGCCGAAAAACGTTCCTAAGACGTCCACGGATTCAAAGTTCATTAAGTATAAGCCGTCTCAGCAGTCTGCGGCTTTTAACTCTGGTGCTAAAGAGAGAATCATTCGGATGGTGGAGATGCCAGTAGATCCTTTGGAGCCTCCGAAGTTCAAGCACAAGAGGGTTCCGAAAGCTTCGGGTTCTCCACCGGTCCCGGTCATGCATTCTCCGCCTCGACCTGTGACTGTGAAGGACCAGCAGGACTGGAAAATCCCACCTTGCATATCTAACTGGAAGAACCCTAAAGGTTATACGATCCCTCTCGACAAGCGGCTGGCTGCTGATGGTCGTGGGCTGCAGGAGGTTCAGATCAACGATAACTTTGCTAAGTTATCCGAGGCCCTATACGTTGCAGAACAGAAAGCCAGAGAGGCTGTTGCAGTTCGATCGAAGGTTCAAAAGGAGATGATGATGAAGGAAAAGGAGAAGAAAGAGAATGAGCTACGGGTGTTGGCACAGAAGGCAAGATCTGAGAGAACTGGTGTTGCTTCAGCAGGTGGCATATCAATGCCTTCTGAGAGAACTGCTAATGATGGTGATATGAATGTGGAATACGAAAGGGGTAGGGATGAGAGAATTAGGGATGAGAGAGTTAGAGATGAAAGGGTTAGAGATGGCCCCAAGGAAACAAGAGAAGAGAAAGAGGAAAGATTGGGAAGGGAAAAAATTCGTGCGGAGCGGAAGAGAGAGAGAGAGAGGGAAAGACGACTCGAGGCAAAAGATGCTTCCATGGGGAAGAAGAGCAAGATCACCCGGGACAGAGACCGTGATATCAGTGAGAAAGTGGCTCTTGGGATGGCCAACACCGGAGCAAGAGGGGGTGAAGTTATGTATGATCAGAGGCTGTTCAACCAGGAGAAAGGGATGGATTCTGGTTTTGCCACAGACGACGCTTACAACATCTACGACAAGGGCCTGTTTACTGCTCAGTCTGCTATGACTACTCTGTACAGACCTAGTAAGAATAACGATGATGAGATGTATGGTGGTGCTGATGAGCAGCTCGATAAGATAAAGAAGACTGAGCGATTCAAGGTTGACAGGGCGTTCACTGGTACATCCGAGAGGTCTGGCCCTAGAGACAGGCCTATGGAGTTTGACAAGGAGCAGCCGGAAGAAGATCCCTTCGGTCTGGACCAGTTCTTGACGGAGGTCAAGACTGGTAAGAAAGCCATCGACAAAATTGGGAGCGGAGGTACTATGAAGGCAAGTGCTGGATCCATGCGAGATGGGTCAGATGGATCTTCTAGGTCCCGTATTCAATTCGACAAGGGGGGACGATGAGGAGGTAGATCACCTTTAGCTTATGTCCCAAGCTTCATCTTATTCACCACTTTGTGCTGTTCGAATTCAGAATGATATATGACTGTATTATGCCTGATGGGATGTTGTAACTTGTTTGCACTTGAATATTTTTGTTTTGGTTATGCTTTGATCTATTTGTTGTGAGATTTACTATTAAGATGTCAGAAAATGCAAACCTTTCATGGGATTAGGGAAAGAAATGGGTGTTTATGTAAGGATTGTTGGATTGTAGGTGTAAAACATGTTGAGCAAACAAAATATATATATTGAAGATGTGCTATCACTTTGAGGTGTTGTATTTCTACAAAAATGCATTACAAAATTTTCCAAAAGCCAACAAATGTGAAAAATGCAGTGTCTGCAACCGAGGACGAGATTCTGATCACTTTCCCAGATTGATGAAAAACTAAAACAAACATAAGAATTTTGTAGCACTTTCCTGTGAACATGATGCGAGCTGTTGCTGTCGTTTCTATGTCCTCTTGCACCGTTCGTGTGACCCCATCAACAACTCTCGCATTGCTTCCTCCAATTCATCGGTCGATCATGAATGAACGCTCATTGAATCCGTACAGTTTTAGTTAAATGTCGAACGCATTTTAGCCAAAGTTTGGTCACCATACTCACAATGTTGGGTGCAATATAGATCGCAACCTTTCCACCCGCAAATTGCCTCACCAATCACCACACCACACCACACCCCATCGATCCCACCTCAAACGAGAATGCGTTGTAGTCTAAGTAGACCTGCCCAAGGTTTACCAAACCGGCGGTTAAAACTGAAACCATAACCGCCGGTTACGGTTCCGAACCAAAACCGTGAGAATTTACCCGAACCGAAACCGTCGATTTTTGAACTGTGGTTCGGCTCAGGTTCAAAAATTTTTGAACCGTAATCATGCGGGAACCGCCGATTCCGGACGGTTTCAAACCGGAACCGTGAAAACCCCCCGAAAAACTGTGAAATCAAGCCGGAACTACAAAAAACCGACGGTTCGGAACCTTAATCGAAACCGGCGGTTTTGGAACCAGAACCGTAACCGCGAAACACCCTCACAGTTCGGTTCCAGTTCAACAATTTCCAAAATCGGAACCGGCAGTTTCGAACTGTAACCGCTGGTTCCTGAACCGTGGACACCTCTAAGTCTAAGGGTGATTCATATATAACCTACTGTCATTTACAATAGTCATTTATTTATAATACTCTCTTCGTCCACGGTCTAATATCTCATTTTACTATTAAGATACATTCATAGATAGAAATTCTCATTTATTTATTTTATTCTAAATAAGAGGATAAATAATGAGGATTGCGATAAAATTTATCATCCATTTTTTCTTCTGCACCGGGTCGAATCAAAACGGATTATTCGAATCCATATCGTATACGGCGGGTCAACCCGGCCCAGTAGCGAAAACCAGCGCGAATGAGAATCTGAATTTTCGTAAAGCTCAAGAAATTGAAACCGAGCTACCACAACAAGAAGGAGAAGCAATCGAGTCGAAATTGAGCTGAGATGGACGTGATCAAGTCGCAGCAGATACTCTCGCGCCCGATCGAGAAGGTCGTGGTGCATCCGCTGGTGCTGCTCAGCGTCGTCGACCACTACAATCGCGTGGCGCGTGACACCAGGAAGCGCGTCGTCGGAGTCCTCCTCGGAACTTCCTTCAAGGGCGCCGTCGACGTCACTAGCAGCTACGCAGGTTGTTGTGTTGTTCCAGATCTCATCGTTTCCCGCTTCTTCGATTTCAATTTTTTTTCATTTTTCTCGGATTACTTTTACTCTTCTGGTGTACCTTATTTGCTTAATTTCTGGATTTGATTGGATGCACTGTTGAATTCGTTGTGAGCTGATGAGTTTTGCGAATTCAAGTGTAGCGTTTGATGATTCTTTTCGTGTTTTGTTTATTTACTTGTGGAGTAGTGTGCAAACAATAATAAAAACTTGAAGTATTTTGAGCTAAATATGGATATAGATAGGTCTTAAAAGTATAGAATAACAATAGTTACACCTAAATATTCATAATTATAAGTATAAGTCATGAAAGCTTTGTATTCTAGGAATTTGATTTGCCTCTGAATTGGTTTTAGGATGGAACATGGATCTCTATCATGGTATCAGAGCGGGTCACCGACTATGGGTCAAATTTAACTGATTCAGCAGTATTTCTGGGCCGAAACCGAAAAAATATGACTGACCTAGCAGTATATCTGGGCTTAAAATTTGGGCCAGTGGTCCAACGATCGGAAAAAAATTGGGCCAATCGTCCAAGCCCCTCCAAGGTTCACCTTAAAGGGTTTGAGGGAGGATGTTGGCAATTGAAACTGAAAAATAATATTAGAACTATCCCACATCGGTGTACAAAGAGAACTAAAAATCCAGTATATAAGTCTCATGGGCCCTCCTTCTATCACCAATTGGTTTTAGGATGGAATCCATGAATTTCTATCAGCCTCAACTGTTACAAAGTTAGTGTCATGTTTTTTTCATTACTAAAGTATTAGGCCATGTTTTGAAATTTTAGTTGGAGCATTTAGTTAAAACTTAAAAGCTATAGTTTCTCATGTCTTTTGCTTTGACATTAGCACTTTGAATTGTTATAGAATCAGTTGATAAGTCCTTTCAATATGATAAAGCTGTTTTTATTGTCTCCGAGAAAGATGATTTTGTTCTTGATTACTTCAGCAAGTTCTTTTTGTCCACAATTGTGGGTACTATATAATAAAAAGGTTCAATATCAATTGATGTACTTTCATTATTTCAGATCATTCGTGCTAAGGCTTTTCGTATAATTGTTCTAACATATTGGTCTGATTTGAGCAGTGCCTTTTGAAGAAGATGAAAGGGACCATAGCATCTGGTTTCTTGATCATAACTACCATGAATCAATGTTTTCCATGTCCAGAAGAATAAATGGTTTGTTATTTTTTCATGACCTTTTGTTCCCGGCTGAATATATTTTAAAGTTTTGCATCTAAACAACAAATTTTATCTCATGTCAGCCAAGGAGCATGTTGTTGGCTGGTATAGCACTGGTCCAAAACTAAAGGAAAATGACCTGAGTGTACACGGTCTTTTCAGTGAGTAAGATCTCTTTCTAATACTGTTATCTTTTCTTTCGGGCTAATTCATTACAGATATTACTATTTGCTGGTTAGTTGCTGGTTTTTTGTTTCATGATCTCATTAGAGACGTATCATGTTAAAAATGATTCCTCTCAAGCATGGTACAGAAACTTGTTCAGTGTCACTGTACAAACTCGTTCTAGTCACTATATTCTTTATGTTGGATGCTAGCACTCATTCCTACTTCTTCGGTTGCCTTTACTGGTCTGGTGTAACTTGTAAGGAACTTATTTAGTGTCACTGTAAACACTCAACGTTGAATCACACACTTCATGTTGTTTCAGCTACGTCCCCACTCCAGTCTTGGTCATTATTGACGTCCAACCAAAAGAGCTTGGGATACCCACTAAAGCCTATTACGCTGTTGAAGAGGTTAAAGAGGTATCTAGATACTACTGATGTTTTACTCTATATGTAAATGTCAATTGTCTGTTTTTTCGTTCCTTGAGTTTGAACTTCTTCCTACTCTATGGCACAACATGTTCTAAAAAGGGAATGCAAAGATGATAGTTGTACATAAAAACTGCCTTGATGTAGCTAAAACAATCACTGGAGGAGTTTGCTTATATCTTGAAAACTTGCAGAATGCCACTCAAAAAAGCAAGAAGGTATTTGTGCATGTTCCTTCTGAAATCGCCGCTCATGAAGTTGAGGAAATCGGTATGTTACTGCACCAGAATAGTTCTATGGAATACTACTGTTTAGAGTAATCTATGTAATTTTATGATATGGATCATAGACAAACCCCTTATTATTTCCTCTCATCTTGGTTATGACAGGAGTTGAACACTTGCTAAGGGATGTAAAGGACACTAGTATCAGCACCCTTGCAACTGAGGTTATCTTCTTCTCTCCTTTCTGCCTAGTCATGGAAATCATTTCTTCAGACTCTTATACTCCATGTCTCCATGTATGTTCCTGTGTAATCATCTCAGTATGATAAATTGATCTTAATGACATTTCTCCAGGTGACGGGGAAACTCGCTTCTCTGAAGGGATTAGATGCACGATTGAAAGAGATCCGAAGTTATCTTGACCTGGTTATAGAAGGGAAGCTTCCATTGAATCATGAAATCCTCTGCCATCTCCAGGTATCGTTTTCACATTTTTGCTAATATTGATATATAAACAGCAGTACAGCACTTATAATTGGGATTGTATCGCTTCACAAAAGGGATTGTATCTGTTTTCATGTAGTTCTGGTCTGAATAGATAATTTTGAAATAGCATCTCATTTTGAAATGTAACCTGACTTGTGCAGGATGTGTTCAATTTACTCCCAAATCTAAATGTAACAGAACTTGTCAAAGCATTTGCTGGTAATCAAGTTAGCTGATTGATATTTGTTACATGCTTCATTAATCAGTTGCTCTCAGGAGTTAGGCATATTTCTGATGCAACTATTATCTTCCTCTCTGCAGTCAAAACAAATGATATGATGTTGGTCATATATCTGTCGTCCCTTATCAGAAGTGTGATTGCCCTGCATAATTTGATCAACAACAAGGTGAAATATTTCTTTGCTCTTCTGAGTGACGTTTTGCATAAGACAGAATGACATATTTTAAGTCCAGCTTGCATAAAAATGAACTGAGATGGATATGTTAAGTTGCATTGAAACATCAAAATGATTTAAGTGCACAGCCAAAAGGAGTGCCCTTTGTGGCTGATGTATGAGTATATAAGCCAAACTGCATTCTTGAATAATCAAGAGGCAAGTGACTTTTGACATGTCATACGACATTTTTCCGGTTGAGACATGTTATAGCATATAAATAATGTGTTGAGTTTGCTCCCACGAACTAAAAATTGGACATATTTTGAAACCAGAACGACTTGCTGGCTTGATTTTGCGGTGGACTTAATTTGTGGCTCTGACAGTTTAGAAAAACGGTTGCAGATGCTGAACAAAGAGCATGAAAAAACAGAAGATTCGAAGCCAATTGTTGCAACTGCTTGAAGCTTAAAGCAAATTTCCAGTATAGCACTAATTGTGTGAATGATTGAAGCTAAATTGTGTGAATGATTGAAGCTAAAAGCAAACTTTGGAATGGCAGTGCTCTTACAATCCAGTCGAGTCTTGATTCCTCTCTTCGAGTTCTTCCATAGCAAAGCAAAGCCCGGGACTTGGCTATCTTGACGAGATGGTAATCGTTTAGCCATTTTACCTTTATTTGCTGTAATTGAATAGGATCTTCCACAAGGAATGATATTTCTATAGTCTTTCTGATTATGATTCTATGATGAATACATTGTTGAAATTCAGTTACAATTTTCTGTGATTATGTGATTTTACTCAGTTGCAAAGCTTGGGTTGTACACATTTACGTGAATATTTGGGCCATGCAAAAAATACATAAATAAATATCTATGGTATAATTGTGTGGATCAAGTGGTGTACAGAATTATTGTTGACCATTGAAAAAGTGAAATTGAATAATTGTGAATATGCAAAATTAGATATGGAAGATATTGGTGGGGGAAGGCTTTAATATAAATATTTGCAATTTGACATGAAATTGTTTGAGCAATCAATTAAAGTACTAATTAAATACTAATATGTCTGAGTGATAAAATATAATTTGGATATGATGTGTTCCGAGACACAATAATTGAATTTAATTCCACTTGCTAAATTTAATATTAATATCATTCATATTTATACTATTCATGGATTAATGGGTTTATAAGTAACAAAAATACTTCTAGGCTATTGGAGGAAGAGATTTTAATTTATTGACGTTGGGGATTTATTTATTTGTCGCTATGAGTGTTTCAATGGTATCTAATAAGTTTTTTGCCCCACCTTTTCTCTTTTTATAGATTTTGTAGTATTATTTATTTTATTTTTGAATTGCATTGTATCAAAATTGGATTCTGTCGAGTGAGAGACAAGTTGCATAAAAATAACGTAAGAGACCTATTTATTTTCTCATTACATGTTTTTATTATAGTACCCCAAATTAAATAGGAGTTGGAAGGGGACACAATGTCAAAGATTCATTGGAATCCACAATATTTGAAGAACTAATTGTGTTGATTTTGATATTTCATGCTATAAATAACCATTTTTAAACTACTCTAGAAATATCAAACACCGCCACAAAATGCAACCAAAACCATGCTAAAATTAGTAAACACACATTCATCATACCAATGTAGATAGATTGCTTTAATAATTTATTTCTTCCAATTCACGAAAACCATTCTACATTCCCATTCCTCCACATCACCACCTCCATAATTAATCTAAAAATCACCGTTAAAAAGAGAAAATATAACACAATCAATTCCATCTCTAAATGAGTTATCACCCCTGTCAAACATGACTTAACAAACAGTCACATACTGCATGAACTCCGGGTCGGACTCCAGCCCCGCCATAGCCCCGGGCGCCAAAACCACCTCCAAATCCACCGCCCCGCCCCCTTCCCGCCCCGGAAACGCCGATATCTTCCCGTCAAACTTATTATTCTGCCCGCTCCTCACCGCCACCGGCCTCCCCCACCCGAAATCGTTCTCGTACATCGGAAACCTCGGCGAGCTCCCCATCACCACCATCCCCCCGCCCGCGTTCCCCAGCGGAAAGCACCTCGGCTCCCTCTCCCACTCCGCCACGTACTCCCTCACCGCCTCCCCGCCGTACCCCGCCACCGTCGCGTTCAGCCTCTCCGCGCACCACCGCACCCCCCTCCCCTCCACCTCCCCCGCCGCCGCCGCCGTCGCCGCGCTCTGGATCGCGTTCCCGAAGTAGAACGCCTCCAGTTTCGGATCCAGCCGGTGCCGGCAGTTCACCGCCATCCGAAACGTCGTCGTTTTATCCGCCGGCAGCCTCCTCGCCCGCGTGATCGCGCGCCACAGCAGCGCGCACAGCGACTGAAACGACGAGATCTGATTAATCGTCCTCGTCTTCGTCTTCATCATCAGCTTATCGTTGGATTGCTTCCCCATCACCTCCGCCATGTCATTGTTAATTTGATCATTCACGATCGATTTCAGCTTCGAAATCGCCTCGCCGCTGAAGCTGAAAATCCTCTCTCGGATCGGATCGTCACCGAAATCAACGGAAAAACCTCCCTCCGGCAGCCGGAGCACTGCATCAGAGATCAAAACCGATTCCCGCCGAAAATCCGGCGATTTCGAGATCATCGTCTCCGATTTCAGTTTCAAAATCGACTCACCACTGAAGCTGAAAATCCTCTCTCGAATCGGATCGTCGCCGCCGAAATCAACCGCGAAACCTCGCCGGAGCACTGAATCGGAGATCAAAACCGATTCGCGATCAAAATCCGGCGATTTCGAGATCATCTTCTCCGATCCTCTGCAAACCTCCGCCATGTTATTGTTAATTTGATTATTCAGTTTCGAAATCGACTCATCACTGAAGCTGAAAATCCTCTCTCGAATCAGATCGTCGCCGCCGAAATCAACGGAAAAACCTCCGTCGGGAAGCCGGAGCACTGAATCGGAGATCAAAACCGATCGAAAATCCGGCGATTTCGAGATCATCGTCTCCGATCCTCTGCAAACCTCCGCCATGTCATTGTTAATTTGATTATTCACAACCGCGAAACCTGCCTCGGGAAGCCGGAGGACTGAATCGGAGATCAAAACCGAATCGCGATTAAAATCCGGCGATTTCGAGATCATCACATTGCAAACCTCCGCAAATGTGTTAAAAAAATTCCAGAAGGAAGTGCCATCGACAACGGCGTGACTGACGGAGCACGCGATAAAGACTCCATCAGCGAGCTCCGTGACCTGAACAGCGAGGATCGGACGGAAATGCGCGGCGTAGCTGACGGCGCCGTCGAACGCGAACAATCCTCTCACGTGGTCAGGAACGTCGCCGCTGGGGGAATTGAGAAGGTCGGCGGCGCGGAGGTGGGAGGCGTCGGCGTGGATGAGGTCGGCGCCGGCGTCGTTGGAGAGGATGCGGACGTGGCCGGCGGGGTCGGTGGAGAGGCGGCCGGCGAGGGGGGGGAAGAGGGAGAGGGCGCGGGAGAGGGCGCGGCGGAGGAGGGGGAGCGGGGGGGGCGGCGGGGGGAGGAGGAGCCTTTTTGGATGTAGTGGCAGGAGAGCATGGGGAGGTCGGAGACGGAGAGCTTGAGGGGGCTGAGGGTGGAGGTTTGGTCGGGGGTGACGGTGTGTTTGGAGATGATGGGGAAGGTGTGGGAGGGTTTTATCTTCATGGTTTTGATTGGATGTTTTGGAGTGGGAGAGATGGGAGAGGAGGATGGGGTATTTATAGGGATTGGGATGAGGATTTGTGTCGTGTGAAGATAGTGAGTGAGTGATTCAATTGATGGCGTGTTGAAGCCACGTGTTTAAAAGAAGATGTTGTCATTTTTTACTCCTTCCTTCCACATAGAAATGTTAAGAAAAAACGGATAAAAGAAATTTAGTATTCCCTTCGTCCGAATAGATATTAAACGTTTGTTTTTCGGCACAGAATTTTATGGAATGTTGTTTTGTGAGTTGAAGAAAAGAGAGTAAAGTAACAGAGTGAGAAAAGTAGAGATAAAGCTATTTATATTTTAAGAAACATTTCATTTTTAATGGGACAACCTAAAAAGGAAAATGTTTCATTTCTAGTGGGACAGAGGGAGTATTCTTTTAGTAAAAGTCAACATATTTCTTCTCACTTACTTTAATCACTCCCTTACTTTATTCTTTCTTATCTCTCAGCCTTTTTTATTTCCTTCTTTATTCTTCCTTTGCTTAACTCACTTAACAACTTTCTTAAATCTCGTACTGAAAAGAAACGCATCCACTACTATGGAACAGAGGGAGTAGAATATAGATCTCATATGCAGTATATATTATTATTAAGTGATATGTGAATTTGAATGAGTTAGTGGAATTTGGAGCCATCTTTACCATTTATAGTACTAGTAATTATGAATTGGAACTTCTATTCATGGATAGACCAAAATAAAAAAAAATGGGATTGCTATTTACGGACCAAGGAAGTACTTGTTAAGACGTTTTTCATTTTAAGTGATAGTAAATCGATAGTTTGGAGTAATTATAGTTGCAAGTGAATAGAGAATTGCTCCCTCCGTCCCAAATGATTCGTCTCACTTTAATCGGGTACGAGTTTTAAGAAATCTAATGAAAAGTGAGTTGAAAAAGTTAGTGGAATGTGAGTCCTACTTTTATATATTAATTTTGTAATAAAATGTGAGTAGGAATGAGTTAGTGGAATATGGGTCCACTACCAAAAATGGTAAAAATTATGTGGAACGGACCGAAATAGAAAATGAGACAAATTATCTGGGACGGATGGAGTACTTATTCTTGTATGTGGTTAATAATCTCATTTGGATCCAATAAAAATTTTAAAAAATTACAGTATTTATAAAGAAAATGTCTACTTTTATTTATTAATTTTATAATAAAATATGAGCGAGAATGAGTTAGCGAAATATGATATCCACCATTAAAAATGGTAAAAAGGTGAAATGTGACAATTTTATATGTATGAATAAAAATAAAAAAAATGTTACAAACTTTCCAAACGGATGATACTATTATAGATAGGCTCCATTAAGTGGTAGTATGATTTGGTGCTTTGTGTTTTTCTTTTTCCTTAAGTGCATATGCCGTTTTTCAGTTTATGTTCGCCATTTGCACATTTTGAGTATATCTTCTTATCTCCTTTTTTTTCTTTTTCTTTTATTGGCTTTGGCGTTTTTAGGTTTATTCTCTTTAATTACATATTTTGAGTATATCTTGCTATCTCCTTTTCTCTTTTTGGAACTTTCGTTTTCAATTTTTACTCCCCATTTGCATATCTTGCTATAAAGAAATGACGCACTTCTATATGTAAATATCTCACTAAGTATGACCCAATCACTCTAATAACTTAAACCATACTTCATTATAGTTTTTTTTTTATAAAACTTTCGATTTATAGAGATGATTATACAAACGCATCATACACTTGTCAAAATTGTGCATCTTTTAATTTTTAAACACTTGTCATTATAGTTTATTTACTATAATTTCGATTTATCTTGGAGTGGATAAGATCAATGGAAATTATAGATTGATGGCACTTTGGGAAGCAACTCTGTTGCTATTTTTTTTTTTTTGGCAGTGGCAGCATAAGGCTCCAAGTTCCAACTTCAATTGTAATTAACCATCTTGTTTTTAACATAAGGCCAACAAATTCATAAATTATTATTTATTTCTTAATAAACTATCATATCACAAAAATAATTTGTTTCCGAATATTGAATTAAGGTTTGAACACTCTTCATATTTCCCAAAATAATTAAATTTAAAATGAATAAAATTCCCCATGCATGGATATTTCACATTATATATATAGAAAAGAAAAGATCATTTTGGTGTGGTGCAAGGTGAATTTGTTATATGCCACGTCGGATCCCCGTGTATGTGTGACAAAAGAGAAAGACAGTCAACATAAAAATGTTGTTTAACAACAATTATTATCAATATAATAGTCAAATGCCAGTATTTGTTTTTTTAAGTAGTGACAATCAGTCAATTTCTCCTTTGAACTTTTAGTCATTTAAATTAGCATTTACAGATACCATTATAATTAAAAGTCGGACATTATTGATTTTTAGAGTCCAAGTTCTTAGACCTTCAATTGATTGAAATTTTAATTTATTATTTTTCGACCCATAAATATATAAATGTAAAATGTCTGAGAAAATCCCCACCATATTATTATAATTTTCTTTGACAGTGTTAATTGATGCAATGAACCCAAGT
Organism: Salvia hispanica; assembly: GCF_023119035.1. Taxonomy (NCBI): domain Eukaryota; kingdom Viridiplantae; phylum Streptophyta; class Magnoliopsida; order Lamiales; family Lamiaceae; genus Salvia; species Salvia hispanica. The sequence continues at coordinate 2,264,832 of NC_062965.1, forward strand.
GAATTATTGGGATAAGACATGGTATTTAAATAAACATGTAAATATGTAAATAGTATCAATGAGTAGGCATGTTTGTTGCCAATTTGACTGCTGACATTTGCTCTTCAAGTTGCAGTTTTATCTCATATTTTTATTTCACAAATTTAAACATGCATGCATATACTATATCTGAATCAAATTGCTTTATCTTCGAAAAAATATTGACAAAAAATAACTATTAACTATTAATGTATATATCAAATAGTAATACCCCATCCTAAATGTATCTGGCCATATCCCATCCTAATTTTATGAACAAAAAATTAATATAGACTTAATTTAAGTGAACGATTATAATTGATTTTCACTATGATATAGGAGTACTTCGTTATGTATATAATGTTTACTTTAAAATATCACAACAATACTTTATAAGTTGTACTAGTATATATAGACCGTATTAAAATTAGGGGCGTAATCAAATGCAAACTTAAATATTGTACAAAGTTCACGTTATAAGATCTGGACCATTAAAAATCTTAACGGATGACAAAATAACAGCAACAAGAAATATCAACCGTTGATGTTGTGTTGAAATTGTGTTGACACCGACTCACACTGTATTGACATTATTTTTGCTATCATTTTATCTTTATTGATATTTTTTAACGGTCCAAATCATATAATAAAGTTTCCATTTTATTACTAATGTGTGTAAAAATTTTGTGTCATAAAAAATAGTTTATACTTGCCATGTTTAAAACAAATAAAAACAAATTAAGAGTTCTAACATATCAGAACTAGGCCTGTGTAGCCCAATCTTTTTGACGTAAATAAGTAAAAGTCAAGAAATTACAACTCTTAGTACACATTCATGGTATCATATTGCCTCCAATAATCGAATATTATCTATGTAACATATGTAATTTTTCATGAATTGAATGCAACTCTTATTATATACTTCAGCCACTATTATATTTCGGTTACATTTTATTTATTTAAGTGTGAATGCATTTCATTTAATCGATATATATGCATAGATATCATATAATGGGACCAAAACATTCACATTCCTCATTCGATATAACGTAGTCCACATGTATTTAATCTGAATATTCATCCACATTTTCATAGTCAATAAATGGAGAGAGAGACTTCCACTCATTTTTCAGCATTCATGCATTACATTTATCTAAATGCATGAACCGTACACATGTAGCTGAATAATATTCCGAACATATGTATTTTAATTGGAAAATTGGCTTAGTAATATACTACTAATTAATAATTAGTATATTTATAACTAATTGTTCCACCACAAGTCAACTGCATACCAACTAATAGCTTTATAAAGCTTATTTTGTCAACGGAAGTAATTAAGAAGTTATGGTAGTTAATCAGTAGTTACTAGTTTATTTAGTAAATCATTCTGTCAGAAAACAAAATGCAAATTAATGCCCTAAATGCAGATTTTATAGTAGACTATGGTATTTTGGATGCAATTGGCGGAATCTGATTATTTGCATGCTCAAGGACTCGGTATCTTGTTTTATTATATGGATGGACACACCGTTCAGGAGATTTGATAAGAAAATTTGGAGATCCCTCTTGTACATGACCTCTTGATCAATCTGATGGCTTGGGAATAAAGTAATCTTCGAAAAGATAAACCAAATTGGGATGTAGAGAAAAAACTGTCTTCTTTGGAGGCTTGGATTATGGATTAAAGGATGGTGTCCAAATTTTCCTTACTTGCCCGAGCAAGTATGCGAAGACCTACCTAAAATTAGAAGATGGTTGGGACACAAATGAAGTATACCTGGTGAGTTGTGGCTTTTCATCTTTGTTGATGTTTGGCACTTTGCTAGTAGTTTTTGGTTTGTCGATTATTCCTTTTGGGTTGGCTTTGTTTGCGGTGGTAGTAGGTTGTGCTTGGTATGATGTTTTTGTGCCGTTCTTTTGCTTTTGGAGAGCTTTAGTTCTTTGTTTAAGTTTTGTACTCCTTTGCTCACCATGTTGAATGGTATGAGCCTTTATTTTTTTTTTTAAAAGAAACAAAATGCAAATGAGTATATTCTTCAAATAATTGAGTAACGGTGGGATGTATGAATGCATCATTCACTTAATACTCCATTACATAATACTATTACCTTTTTTTATTAATATAAAAGTATATTTTAAAATGTTAAAATGAATACGAGATATATTTCGTATATATAATATAATGGCTAATATTTAAATAAAATTCTGACGAGTCCAATATATTCTAAATTCTTATAAATCAAAATTCCAAGAATATATTCTCCAATTATTTAACAGAAAAAAGTCAAATTTGAGAAGTCAAATTTGTTTGAATTGAGATAAGTACTATATGCATGTACGTACATTATTGGGGAGTTTCTTTTTTAACGTCACATGTTTCCTTATCAAAGAAAATTGGTGGTGTTGGTGCTAAGTTTTAGGCTTTCAATGTAATAAATTGGACATATTTTATGGGTGCTATTTTTAAGGTAGAGGGTTGTAATATGTTTTTTGGGATTAAATTGGTTAAATTCTCATCGTTTTTAAAACTATTTCCTAATGGTTGCTCATTAATTATAGAACAAATTCTTTTTATTGCGATTTTTAATTTTTTGTTATTTCTATTATGAACTATTTTGTGTATTGGACACTATGTTCTGCTTGTCAAATTTGCCTTGGCTTTAAGACCATCTCCAACCATACTCCAAAAATGAGTTTTAGTGTAGAAATCTTCTCCATTCGTACATCAAACTCAAACCTATTTTTGGTGTTTTTTTTTTTAAACAATACCAAATATGGTGTTACTGCAAAAATTTTATGAGATAAAAACTCAAAAATGGTGTAAATTTTGAATTTAGTGTTAATGGTTGGAGTAAAAACTAATTTTTAGTGTGACATTTACTCAAAAATGGATTTGTGTTTGGTGTAAATGGTTGGAGATATTTATATTTTGTAAACAATGAGGCAGTTAATTTTGATTAAAAAATGGAAAAGTTCACAAACATCTCCTCTTCCTATTTTCCCTATTTTCATAAGATATACACGCACACAACATTCCAATTAAATTCTTCACAAAATTATAGTACTACTAATTAATTGTTCAGTGGAACACACATATTACACTATTACATAAAATACAGAATATAAGATTCATGAATGAAAAAAATAACATTCTTAGTGGGATCTGTTTCAAGACTCTTGAGTCAATGGGGCACATATAAAATCAAAGATAAGGCTTGCATGATCAAATGGACTTTGAATAGTATTATACTCCATTTAATATATGTAAGGAGACAAATAAAAATAATATAATGCATTTGTTGACGACTTTTGTGGGGGAAATACATTGCATAGTACAACATGATGTTTTGTTTCAAGAATGTTAATTATACACATCCATCCAAAATTGAAGGGAAAATAAATAAAATTCTAAAGTGATTATAGACAGTAATTGAAGACGACATAAAGTTCATTGTCTACTTGCTTAACACAAACATAAACAAACTTTTGTTGATAATGGTTGTCCCTACATTAGGTTGACTATACAAAAACTAAATAATAGCATTAAAAATAATGAGGAAATGAAAATGTTATTTTTAAGAAAAACATTCAAAGACAACCCAAAGGGCAATGAAACATAACTTAGACCCACATCAAGAATTATTTATTTATTTAAAAAAGAGAGAGAGATTTGACCTGCCATGTGGGAGAGTTACGAATAATAGAGACAGATATCTTTAAATATCGTCGGGAGGGCCTAATTTTCTTTTTAGATCAGTCCAAAATGACATGATATAATTTTTTTTAAATGTCAAATTACGTTGTTTCAGATTTTGTAATATTATTATATTTTGAGAATATAATTTTTTTTTATCAAATAAAAAAGTAAATAAGTTTTTTTTCTTATAAAAGTAAATAATTAAATATTTCAATTAGGTTTTAGCACTTTAGTCCGGGTTAATTGGGCTAGAATTTTTCATTCCTAATTTTTTGTTATTGATCTAATCTTATCAATTCAATTTGTTAGTTTTGGACTCGATTGATATCTCTTTTGATATTAATCAATTTGTATATTTTATTTCTTCTTTTAGTTTTAGAAGGTACGCTGTTTAATTTGATCAACTATAATACTCCCTCCGTCCTAGAAAGATTGTCCCAATTCACTTTTTGCACTCGTTTTGTAAAAATTAGTAATAAATAGGTAAGTTGAAAGAAAGTAAAATAAGAAAAAGAATAATGTAGAGAAAGAATAATGTAGGTAAAACTATTCTCTACATTATTCTCTCTTTTACTTTACTCTTTCTCTATTTTAACTATTTATTATTATTTTTGCAAAACAAGTGTGAAAAAGGAAATGAGACAATCTTTCTGGGACGGAGGGAGTAGTAGCTATAAGCTTTATTATGTTTATATTAAATCCAATCCAATCTTTATACCAAACAGTTTCCAATTATTGGAATTTTCAAGCCATGTGCTTAATTTTAGGGGACTAATGAGAAGAAGAAAAAGAGAGAATGAACTACACATATTTCGGCGGATTCTCTTATGAATGAAATCTGAACTCAAGAACTATTTATAAATTATAGTTTCTAGAAACAATGATGAATTTTCTTTCATTAAAAGATATTTTGAGGATAAAATAGTATGTAATCATCCAATAATTTATTCAAGACAAAGATGCCACTAAGCTAGTCAGTGCAAATATAAAAGGAAACTATTTTTATGTGGTTATATTATGATGGGTCATAAATTATTTGTCTTTTTAATATTTTATACATAAATTTCTCTTTCTAGCATTTTTATATCTAATTTGTAAAACCATTTTATTATTTAATATATTTAATTATAAACATATCATCATTGCGACTCATCATACATGATGGTCAAAATGACTTTCCCAAATCAAAAAATGTGATACACACCATACATGAGATAGAGAATGCCGTGGAAATATTGGGTGAAGAATTATTTATTTTATATTTAAAAAATCCAATAAAAATATAATGAGTGGTGGGTGTTTGTTCAAATATCATTTGCAATAAATAGTGACGTGGGAGAAGTAGACAAACTTGTTATCAATTTGAACAGTGAGTTTTATAGTACTCCCTCCGTCTCCTATAATTTGTCCAACATTTGATCCGACACGAGTTTTAAGAAATGTAATAGAAAGTGAGTTAAAAAAGTTGCTGGCATGTAGGTCTTACTTTTATATATTAGTTTTAAAATAAAATATGATTGGAAATGAGTTAGTGGAATATGGAATCCACTACCAAAAATGGTAAAAGTGAAAGAAGACAGATTTTTAGGGACAAACGAAAAAGGAAATAGGTGATAAATTTTAAGGGACTGTTTGAGTATTTTATATCAAAACAAACTTTTGCTCCCACTCTATAATGTCATTTTGTATAAATAGAGATTGCGTGGGTCTACAAATATTGGTTAAATTTATTAATTATGTACACATTTTTACCCCTTTTAGAGCAACGTTTAGACTACTAGGTTTCTAAATTCAATGGATTGAATTTGTGGTCACCTAGCTAGGACCATTTATAATTTTAATATCATAGTGGAACTATCATAAAATTATTGAACGACATTAATGAACAACATTTAAAGTGAATGAAATTGAAAATAATATATTGCGTACGGTATAATAGGTAGGGCTAAGGCGAATCACTAGATTTTCCATCTCTAATTGTTTAAGATACAAATAAAAATGGGTGTTCTGATTTTAGGTAACTCATTTGGTAAAGACTTAAAAGTGATAAGCATGGAGATCACAAGTTCAGTCTTACATTATATTGGAACAAAATTTCTTTTTGTTTCTAAATAGCAGTACCTCCATGCCTGAAAATTTGTCACTTATTTCAATTTTCGTCCATCCTAAAAATTTATTAACTTTCACTTTTACTATTTTTGGTATTTGACCTCATATTCCACAAAATCATTCTCACTCACATTTTATTATCAAACTAATATATAAAGTAAAATTCACATGCCACTAACTTTTTCAACCCACTTTCTATTACTCCCTCCGTCCGCGAATAGGAGTCCCGTTTTTCCATTTTGGTCCGTCCACGAATAGGAGTCCCGGTTCATAATTACCATAAATGGTAAAGAGACCCCATATTCCACCAACCCATTCCACTCACATATCATTTAAAACTAATATATACAAGTGGGACCCCTATTCCACTAACTTTCTTCCACTCACTTTTCTTAACATTTCTTAAAACCCGCACCGATAAGAAATAGGACTCCTATTGTTAGACGGAGGGAGTACATTTTTTAAAACCTGTGTCAGGTCAAATGGTGACAAATTATAGGGGACGGAGGAGGGAGTACAAAGGATTAACTAGAGCAAATTACTCTAATGGGCTCCTCATGGTTAGACTAGGGCCAAGCTAAGCTAGATTAGCTTGATCGAGTTGACATTTCCAATCACCAAACTAGTCATGTAAACTAAACATTTACCAAAGTAAATTATCTCTCAATCATACTATCTATTAGGCCGTTCTTTAAATGGAGCCTTTTATAAGGTTACATTTGCTACAAAACTTGTTGAGGACAAAAAACTCATAAAACAAATCAAATGCTAATCACAATTTCATATGTATAAAACAAATACAATTGATGTTTTGTTTCTTTGTTATGGGCTTTCTTAGTTTTGGTACATCTTGAAACCACAGCAACATCTGAAATCTCAATAATTGAGCATGCTACCACCTCAGTCGCTCTATCTATTGGTACCAGCCGGGGAACTCCCTCTTTGCGAGCTACTTACTTTATCGGAACCATCTACTAGATTGTGTTCCGACATCTTAAGGGCATCGTTCTAAACTTGATTAAACAAAGCAAATGTGACGTTTCTTACAGACGAAACACACTAGTATATTCAGATCAAAACTGCACAATAACAAATTAGCCCAACTACACAACTGAACCCCTATAAAACTGCATAACAATGCAATGCATATCAATCTCAGCACAAAGTCACTGCAGAAGATCAAGAACTAAAAAAAGGAACCAGACCGGATTCCAGAAATCGAGCACAATGTAGTGGAAAAAGAGTTCACTCCTCGGAATACCAGAAGTTCATATACATATATCAGCACAAATATCTCATGACACACTTCTCAGAGTTCAAATCCTCAATCGAAACACAATTCACAGAAAGCTCCAATCTTTATCTATGAACTTTAACACAAAGCCATAGTCGGATCAAAAAGTTAGAGCGAATCAGATAAAAACTACAAGATAATGCAATGCACATCCATCTCATAAACAAGGCAGTGCAGAAATTCAAGAACTACAACCAACGAGGCCGGATTCTATAACACGAGCATAACTTACTCCTCGCAACACCACAAGTTTATATACATACATCAGCACGCAAATGTCACACAGCTCAAATCCTCCATCGAGGCACAATTTCACATAAAACCCCAATCTTTATATATAAACTTCAACACAAAGCCATACTCATAAATCAAATCACAGATTAAACTAATAATCACTTCGATACTCCCCATACCGATGATCATCCCTCGCAACAGCCGAAGCCACATCATTCTCCACCCTTTCCCCAATCTTCTCCTCCTCATATTTCACACCCTCCTCCAATGTCATCCCTCCGAGAGCCCCTGCCGCCGCTCCCACTGCCAATCCCATCCCCGGCTTCCCCACGCTCCGCTTATGGTAATCATACGGCGTGTAGTCCACCGGAGCGCTCGGCCCCGACGCCACCGATCCACCATAGCTCTGCTGCCGCTCTATAAAAGGACGCGGCGGCGGCGAGTAATAGGAGGAATAGTACCCCGAGTGCGGATCGGAGTAGGAGTAATAAGGCTGCGGAGGCGGAGAAAACGACGACGGCGGCGGGAGAGTGGAATACGGAGAGGGAGAGTATCCTCTGTAAGGCATCGGCGGCGGAGGAGCGGAGAAATTGTAGTAATTGGAGGCGGGGGCGGGGGCAGGGGCAGGGGCAGGATGGTAATTTTCCACAGGGCGCTCGATCAGGCCGATCTTCACGCGGATCTTGCCGTGGGGGCGGCCGGAGGGACGGTGGAGGTCGAAATTCATTAATCGAATCGGCGATTGGGGCGAATCGGAGGCGAGATCTCGGAGGTCGAAGCGGTGGGCGCCGACCAAGGGTTTGGGGGTCTCGGAGGGCTTGGAGTGGAAGACCTCGAGCGTGAGGGCGGAGTCGCGGAGGGGGAGGGAGAGGGGGAGGACGAAGCGCTCGTTCCAGACGGGTCGGGTGGATCCGGAGTCGTCGGGTTTGGTGGCCTGGCGGCGGTCCGGGTCGACCCAGAGGATGACGTAGGGTTTGAGGTCGCCGTTCCTCCAATTGACGTTCTTGAGGTGCTTGGCGGAGACGATGGTGACGTCGAGGTCGTAGAGCTTGGGCTGCTGCGGGCGGTGGGCGGCGGCGGAGGCCATGGCGGAGGCGGTTTGGTTTTGGTGGGGTGGGATAACGTGCGCCGCGGGGGGGATGAGTTGGAGTGCGCAGGATTGTGTAGAGTGAAGAAATTTGGAGAGATTTTTAATTTTGTTTAGTTTTTTTTTTTCCTTTTTGGTTTTTGTGGATAAAAGGTATTGTGGGCCCTGTTTTAATTATGGATTAGGTGAAATTGGTGCAATATTTTGTGAATTATTTTTATTAGATTATATAATAGGGTTTTTGGCTTTTAAAACCAAAAACTTTCCCCGAATTCCGGTTTTTCCCATGAACTTCGAGATTTGTTTTTAAAACCATAAACTTTCATTTCGTTTAATATTTCCCGACTCGACCCGAATAACCCATTTTCGGCCAGAAGCTTCCCACGTGGACTACCGCAAAAATGACATGAAAGCCGGAATTTTCACCCTAAAACGACGTCGTTTTCAACCCAATTCCATTTAAAACATTACATAAATTTCCTAAACCCTAAAATCGGCTTCTTCATCCATTTTCGAAATTGGCTTCTTCATCCATCTTCGAAATCAATTTTCATCCATCCATCTTCTTCATCCATCTCCTAAACCCTGAGATTGGCTACGAAATTAGGCGTCTTCGTTCCAGGTCGAAATTCAAATGTCGTTTTCTTCACAAACCTCAAGCTTCAACGTCAATTGGCCCGAAGGTGAATTCGTAATCTGTAACCATGGAGTTCGGGCTGAGATTGGGACGTCGAGGACTGATAGTAATCCGGGAAGACGATTTTATTGTTGTCCGTCTTGGAAGGTATTCTCCACTCCCTGGCCAACTTTAGAGAAAAATCGAAGAATTGCGGTTGAAAATCCCAAAATATGCGTGAGAGAAAGGAAGAAGATTGAGAAAGGAGCCCTAACTTTTCGATTCTGTTTTTTTGTTTAAGTGTTGCTGTTGTGAATATTATTTAAATGGTATGTTGTTTAAGTTTTATTTTGCCTATTTTATTTTGCCAAATAAAAAGGCCTATTTTATTTTGCCAAATGTTTAAATTGTGACTGTATATTGCCACGTAAACACTTTAAATAACAATTAGGATTAAAATTGACACGTAGACATCCGGGTTTGGCCGGTGACCCGCCGGGGGAAATATCAACCGACATGAAAGTTTATGGTTTTAAAAACAAATCTCAAAGTTCATGGAAAAAACGGGAATTCGGGGAAAATTTTTGGTTTTAAAAGCAAAAAACCCTATATAATATTACCTTATTCCTAATTTATGAAATATACAGAAGATATTTATGAAAAAAGTAAATATTACTTTGAATTATGAATATTTTGAAACGGTGATAAATAACATTATATTGTAGGCAGATGAAATTATATATTACTCCATTCATGTCATTGGGAGTTTCAGTTTACTAGTGTAGTGCTTTCGTGATAATGAGTCTTTATTTACTATTTTAGTTCATCCGCATTTAAGAGGTTCGATTCAATTTTTTCTATTAATATTAGGTACATCACACATTTCATTAATTCATTCTACTCATATTTTATTAAAATTGATATAAAAAACTAAATTTCATATTACACAATCCTCTTTTCACCAACTTTTCTTTATTGTAGTAGAATTTCTTAAAACATGTGTTGAATTCAAATGGACCTCCTAATGACCACAGACGGGGTGTTAAATTTTTGCTCTTGGTGTGGCACCTTTGTGTTGATACTCCCTTTGTCCTATTTTAAATGGCGCATCTTCTATTTTAGATGTCACACTTTAAATGATACATTCCTTAAAATAATAATATCACTTTTTTTTACATTCTTTATCCCACTCAATATGACCACATTCTTGAGTAGTACGAAATTTTAAAAAGTATTATTAGGTGGAATAAAATAGAGAGGAAAAAATATATTTAAATATTTTAATGAAAAGAGAGAAGAGAAAGGTGTTATTTTTAAAATTAAAAAATAAGCATTGAAAATGAAAGATGATTATTTTGAAACAGACGGAGTACTTTATTTTCTCGATTTTGACTTGTAAAACAACATTGCAATAACTTCAGTGTCAAATCATTATAGAGAGAGAGAGTTATTGTGGATTGCTTCAATAAGTAAATAGAAAATTTTGCTACCCGCCATTTTGGGCTTTGCCTTAATACAAAGCCCACTTACTCAAAGACTATAATTCTTTTTGTCTCTACAAGCTTGTTGTTGGGTTCAATTGATATTTCTCTCCCATATCTTCTATTTTGGGCATAGCTCAGTCTTTAATGATTGATTATATTCAATAAATTATTGTCTTTCTGGATAAATTTATATATTCCATGAAGTTAGATGAGGAGAATTATCACTGAAAAATATTGCATTGACAACAATTGTTACCCGAGACTTTCCTTATAGGGAAAATGGATTTTCTTGATAAAAGAAAAAAGTTATCCATTTATATTCTTATTTCCACCCTAATGATTCAAATTTAGTTGATTTACCATGCCCAATATGCAATATACTTATATCTTTCGATTGCATCATATCGGGAGCATTTGAATCAGCCGACTTCTAACTACTTATCAAATGGTGTGGTGAACGTGGACCACACAAGGGAAACACTAACGGATCAGAGATGATCGACAACATCATTCTTAAATGCAGCATAGGCACGATCTATGATTTTATCATTCATAGACGAGGATAAGATTCATCTATTTAGCAGCACTTTAGGATTTTTAGCAATCAAACAAAAAAAAAACTCATTTCAAATGATTACGGTGTCATAACATAATTCATTTGATCTATAAATTTTACATATATTTTCTTACATAACTAGTGTAGGATATAAATTATATTAAAGCCCATAACATGTATATACAAATTTCATAAATTAAAAAAAATATTAGTCTCTATTTCTAATGTTTCAATCAATCTTAATATGATGATAACTAATAAATGTTGCAGTTAATATGGGTAAACTCTAATAAATTTGGTAGGCCTATACGCAATACTGATAACAATAAGTAAAATAGTAAATTAGCTCAATTGTACTAGCAAGCTACTATTACATATTTACAATTGACCATTTTTTTTTACTGCTACTACTATTTTCTTTTGTTATATGTCAGTATTTTTATTCTGAAATGATTTTGGATGAAATTATTTTTATATATACATGTCAAATTTATTATTTGTAATTGTTACTCCTATTATAATTCTGAATTATTTCTGTGTTGTTATTTTATTGCTAATCATTTTCAAGGGATCCAGAAGCAAACACTCTCTATTGTTTCAACGGATTATTGATTTCTTTTTGAGAATTTGAATTATTGATTTAAAAACGAGAAATATGAAAAAATATGCCGAAAGCTGAAATTAGACCATCTCCAATCGTACACCAAAACTCATTTTTGGTGTAGATAATTTCTCCAACCGTAAACTCAAACTCAAAATGTGTTATAACTATGTGCCCACACTGATTGCAATATCTGCTAGTGCTCACAGCCTCTCACGTCTGTACAAATTCATAAAATAACAAATTAAAAGAATATGAATTTAGACAGCAAACAAAAACAACTGGAATTTTGAATCTAATGCGAATTACATTTGGTAAAATTATTTATGAAAACACTGTAATTGTATTTATGTAAATTAATTGTATAATGTAGGCCCACCCTACATAAATTCTTCACATGTAATTTGAGGCCCACCAGCTAAATTTATGATTGGGCCCTAAAACTTTTTCAGGAGTTCCATGATGGAATAAAATTCCAAATTAAAATAATTTTCAAATTTCCAAAAAAATCATTATCGTTGTCATTTTATTTCTTCTAAATGGTTAATGATGGTTTTACATTTAATTCATGATATTAGTGACTCCAACCCCTAGTTTATTGGTCGTAGAAAAAATGTATTAGCAACTTAATTGCATATTATAGACTATCATTATCACTTATCACTATGTCAGTACTTTTACTTGGTACATCCAAATTAAAAGAACTATAAACACTTGGTAGAATAGTCTCATTCCTACAAGGTAAATTTCAATGACTCTTGGAACCATTTTACCCATTTTTTAAAAATCGACTATAGCTATACAAATAATTAAGTTGGTACATTTTTTTATAAAAAAATGATCAAACCCCAAAGGGAGCACATGTTGTCACACAATCAACATTAACCAAACTGAAATTAAAAAAAAAAAAACACAATAAACAAGGCACATAATGCATTCTAACAAATCAATAAAGGAATAAGAGATAAAGAAGGCAACAACAAGACAACATTAACCTAGACCAGAGTTTGGTCGAACAGCAACAATAGCCACACAACATAAAATAGAGCACATACCAGTAAAACGAAGTGGAATCAAAGTCATCTCTCTAAGCCGAAGACTAAAGTCTATACTTCCATTCGTATCAACTTTATCAATAATTATTAGATCAAGAAATTAAAAAATAACATAAAATTGTTTTTTTTTTTTAAATACTAAATCTTCAAGATTGAAAATGTTGACATTATAGCTTTTCCAAAACAACATTTCTCATCATTGCATTTAACTTACTTGAATTTTCAACATCACAACAGAAGTCCCTTTAGGATGGCCTAAATATGGAGTTTATTTTAGAAATTCTATATCACCTTTCATTTTCACTATATTTAAAACAGTCTATTGATTTAAATTGATAATCCCAGTGAAAACAAGCTGAGTTATGTAGTAGGAATAAATATTTTGATTACTATATTTCTTTTTATTTATAATTCACACTCACTCATTCAATGTTTTTTTTTCAATTATTGAAAATACTTCATATCAGTGTAGACACCATTTGATCGAAGAAAAATTGTTTACCAACTAAATTGTAATATATCATCGAATTACTTAATTAAAAAAATAAAAAATAATAACATTTCAATGTCAATGTTAGTAATACATCGTCGAATCATTTAATACGTTACTTTATACGCATTAAAAATTAATTAATATATATAATTTAGCTGTCGGAAAATGAAATTTGTTTGGACCTTATGCAGCAGTTGCATTCAATAGATTAATTTATTGATGTTTGAATTTGCAATTCAACACCGTGATTAAGGTACTATTAAGCTATTACTTTATTAATCGCCTAGGATAATTTCATGTACATCTCTATAAATGTAGGATTAATATAATTTTATCACAATCTTTAAAATGATTTTACTAAACAATTTAGTAATTGTGTCAATTATATCGCAATCTTTTAATTTATTAAATTTGTTCCAATTTTTTAATATGTACTCAATTTATCAATTACTATACCTTAATATTTTAATTTATTAATTTTAATTAATTTGGTGCAGATGAGGACATGTAACATTGCTATTATTTGGTACAGATGAGGACGACACAAAGTATTGCTATAATTTGGTACATTATAACATTGATCCTCAAATATTATTTTTTGGAATTTGACATATGGAATTATATTTCTCAATTATTTCCATCGTATTTTATAAAATAAGAATTTTCACATTTTCTTATTCATTATTTTCATTCCAATACGCGATAATATAAGAAAATATCTCGTGGTAATATTATCCCTCAATTTTTCATGATAAATTTATATCTAAAGATGACGATGCGCCCTAATCCGAATAACAACTTAGAATATTTTTATGATAAATTTATGATAACAACTTAGAAATTTTTATTTGTAAAGGTGAGATTCGAACTTGTAACAAGCTATACATACACCATTTGATAACGTAAATTCCACAATCCATAAAATAGTTGGTTGAAATTTCTTTATGCTAATTCCGATTTCAAAGTATTTTTCTATTGAATCATGATTCGATACATCATCTTTTTTATCATAAAGAAAGATACATGAACAAGTATTCGATACCCTTCAAATCTCCTGAGTCAAAGTCAAAATAACACTTGGAATATTTATATGTAAATTACACCCATACTATTTTATCACAATTTTTTAATGTTTATTGATTGTATCTCAATTCTTGCATATGAGCTGCACTCCACAATCCATAAGCGAAAAAAAAAACATGTACTGTAGTTAATACATTTAATTAACATATAATCAACTTAAATAGAATTTAATAACCCTAATTAATAGTATCATAAATCGTGCAATTAGTGATAGTTAATGAGTGCGCGTAACACCAGCGCGCACTGATGGGAGAATATGCCGTATCAATATCTTCATTTTTATAATTTATTAATTTTATCCAACATTTTTCAAACTTAGTAGAAGTATCAATTTTATCATTAGGATTTCACTCCAATGGTTGAGCCATAACATTTAGTGTCAAAAGATATCCTATTATTTTGCTCTGAAAAATAAGATACAATAATATTATATTTCACTTTGATTTTTAACTTTTATAAATAATAATATACATAAAATTAATTGATAAAATTGACACAATTGATCTATTCTGTAAAAATATGGACTTTGGTAACAACACAAGTTTTAATATGAAATTGGTAAAGTAATTGGTTGAATTGTTATTAATGGAAAACGAAATCCAACATAAGAGATAAAAATTACCAAAATTGGAAGAAAATAATTTTGTGGGACAAATCAAATTGTAAAAAGAAGACTGTTTTTATGAGTGGAGGAATATGATATGGATAAAAAAAAACTACTACTACTAATTAAAGTTGAGACATTTTTATTATCAACCCAATATTTATTGAGGAAAAAAATAGTGATCACTTCCATATGTAAAAGAAATATTTTATACTTAGAGTGACTATTTTTTGACGCCTAAACTATTAAACTCAATTAATGGTTAATCAAGTCACTACAATTCATTGAACTTGAGCAACAAAATAATTAAATGTATAGTTTTATCTAATAAAGTAGTAGTATATTATTTTATTTTTAATAAATGTGACTAGCATTTCATTTACTCGCTCCCTTATAATACTACTCCGTATTATAAAATAGATATCTCATCATAATAAATGTAAAAAACAAATAACACTTTTAATTTACTAGTAAACATAGGCAATATATGATCATAAACATCATTATATTGCAAGATATTAAATCATAATTTAGTTGATAAGATGCATCTTTTCCTCCAATCAACAAATTAGCAGTTCA
The DNA here is from genome assembly GCF_023119035.1 of Salvia hispanica. Classification (NCBI taxonomy): domain Eukaryota; kingdom Viridiplantae; phylum Streptophyta; class Magnoliopsida; order Lamiales; family Lamiaceae; genus Salvia; species Salvia hispanica. The sequence continues at coordinate 2,280,345 of NC_062965.1, forward strand.
ATTTGAACACTATATATAGATAAATGAAGAACTATCTATCATTGATAATTTTTTATATAAAAAAATTGTTATAGTGCAACATATGAATCAACATAGCTAATCTAGATATGGACCCTATTAGTGAGATTTATTGATTTTGAATATTAATGCGTAGTGTATGACCTTGTATTTGTGATTTAGAAATTTAATAATAAATTAAATTTTTTCTTTAAAATAATAAAAAATCTAAAATGATGAAGGGGACCACCAAAGTCCAAAATTGATGGTTGATGTGAAATATTGTAGTGGTCCATGGTCTTGTATTGCCGCAATCAAAACAATATCTTTAATTACATAAATTCATAGCCTTGCAACTAATCAATGTATTCATACTACTATTCATAAATTGTGAATGAAGGTTTTCCAGTTTTATTTACAGATTTTATTTATTTATTTATTGGAATCCAATTTCCATTACCTATCTTATTTAAATGGAATACAAAATACTTAAGCTGAAGATGGCAAACAAAAGTACAATCTTAGGGCAACAAATTCAACCAAAACTTGCCTACGAAATGGAGAAAATGGAGATGCAAGAGGTGTTTCGTCAATCGCCACCGGCATCGGACAATGAATAAAAAGACGACAACTCGACATAGAAGACACATACGAATTAAACACCAAACAAAGACAAGACTAGAAACAGCCAACAACGCAACACAAAACAACAACAAACTACACTGCACCAAATCCTTAAGTAAAGCAAAACCGCAAACCGACGCCCAAACGAAATGAATCGACATACTCGAATCAAATCGGTAATCTCTAGCTAACTATAAGTGAGCTCCAACCTCCGTCCCAACATCCAACATTCCTTAATTATTCCACACCAATATATATGTTTCATATAGATTATCACCGGCTCTGCCAATAAATATTTTATTTTAATTTTAATATTTTTGGTAAAATGACCCATATTTTACTATAGTTTATTTTATTTATAATTTATTATAAAAATTATTCTATAAAATAAGATGTTAATATTTCTTTATAGATGTTAAAACTTGTTTCGAATTGAAGTACAACATTTAATGGCATAAGAAAAAACGTACTGTTTTATTTATTTCATTTCACCTAATCTTACACAATAGTCTATAGATTATTTATAGCGAGCTGAAAAAAATACCAAGTTCGTTCATGCAAAGGACGTTAATTACTTTCCTAATCTATATAAAATCTTACCAATTTAAATTATCATGTAGGCATAGACACAATTATTAATCCTACTAATGCTAAAATATAAGTTTGATGTTTTTAAATATTGTGTGAAAAGGGGAAAATTGTGTAGGCTGCGTAGACAATTTAAATTATTATATGCCGTATGCACAAATTTTATACTAGTATAATAACTTAGCTAAACTCTATGGGCTAAAAGGTCAAATGACTAATATAATCATCTTTTGACTTAGAACAATAGCTATAATCATTTAAGTAAGAACTACATATAAATATAATATAGATTTATTGAACAGAATTTCATTTATTGCAATTTTTTTTATCAATACATAAATACTCAGAGGCGGGAATTGGCGAGGAATCTACCAAGAACGAAGACAATTTAAACAACAAAACACGAAAGACGCGAAAAAAAAGAAACACAAATACCTAACAAAGAAAAAGGATAACAAATAATAAATGTACACAACAATGTGATGACCCGCCGATCTCATTTGATAGAGTCATCGATCTTGCAATATACAACATATATAACTCCTACACGACAAACGAAAGAGGAAGAAACATAAAATCTATAAAGATAAACAATAACTAAATCAAAGCTAATTATTTATAATAAAATAAAATAGAATAGAATAAAATAACCAGCAAGGTTTTTAGCATTAAATAATAAACTACTACTAATAATTAAGGAAAAATTTCAGATTTGTTATAATTTTATTTTAGCTATATATAGTTTTAAACCAATAGCTCAAATGGCTACAACTACAAAACAAAAAATGCGTTAATGTCACAAATAGTAAAAGATGTACTAATTCTTTTTAATTATTTTTTTTTACAATAAAGCTTAAAGCTGGATTGGTGAACAACTGGTTGAAGCATAAAAGTAGATATTTTTTATGAGAAATTAAAGTTTAACTCAATTAACAAAAACATTGTTTTAATTAGATAAACAAGACTTCAATCTTTAGAAAGCCAAGGATGATGATGATATTATAAGAATGTTAATTCAAGACACTCAAAATATCACACAGTATATTGTTACTAACTTACTAAGTTGATCTCCACATGAGTGGGGGACCCAAAAATGAATCAACTATTGTTTTTGTTTTTTATTCATAAATATGTTTGCATATGTATGTATGTACATATGTGTGTGTGGTGTGTCATTGTTTGATTGAGCCAAGGCAACTAACTAAAGTTACTTTGAAAGAAAGAGTAAAGTAAACTAGATAATAGTACTAATTTAATTGCATTATTAAGATCATAAAGTCAATTTCTCCAAGGCCTAGAGTCTGGAATATTTTGTCTCAAATATATATAATAATATTAATGAGCCCACCTTGCCAAAGATTATTTGCTGTGATGCAATATGTGTGATTTGCAGACAAGAAATATATTCCCATTTTACATAAAATAATAAGCATTTGAGTAAGGTACAAATCTGGGATCCACAATTTGTTTTTTCTTGCTTATAACAAGTTCATTTAGGTTAAAAAAATCAGCAGCCTATAGATCTTAAAGCTTAAGGGGGAAAATCCAATAAAAAAATGTTTTAAGGAAAATATTTAGCTATATTGAGTTGCGGGTTTATTCTCTTTTCACTTTCGCATCTTAGATTTAGCCGTGCTCACACGTCGTTGCAAGTTGCTGAGTATGCGAAGGTTGTACTGTACGCCTAGGTGCGGTTGAGCATGCTAATTTGTGGTCCAATCGCAGGCGCAATATGGCATTAATTAAATATTTTAATAATTAAAAAATACTCCTATTTTCATTAAATCTGCTATTGACTAATATCGACAATTAGAAATGGACAACAAGAAATATCTAAATTATTAAACGAAATTCTTATGTAGTCTAGAACATTGGGAAGCAATTATTGCAACAATTTACAGTGATGTATATGTTTGGCCAAAAGTTTAATCAACATTGGCCTACATGCTGAATTTTAATAACTACAAGTGGGCCATAAAAACATAAAATATGTGATTGTAAATATAAAATTTGAATGTTGAATCAAGTCACAAAAAGCTGTAAATTGATGCATGATCTTCTAGAATAAAATGACAATTAATTTCTTTTTTTCTTATATTACTGGAATTTTTATTCGTACTATACCTGATCTAACTGAGGCTTCATTTTGATGATTCACTTTCATTATTATTACTTATTAGGGTGATTAAAAAGGTGAAATAGACAAAAGTGATAGGAGTATATAAATAGAAAATCCAACTTTTACTGTTTAAGGTTTGTTTTGCAATGAATTTTGTCATAGCTATATGGGACAAAATATACGGAAATTAAAGTATTTTTCTTCGAGTAATAATTAGAAATTACTATAACTTTTATGGCTTTTTTGGAATTTAATAGAGTGCCATGTGAGGGGATATATCATGCATTATCATACTACTATAGTCCAAATATTTGGTAACAACCACTTTATATCGTTTGAGAATCTTAAAAAGGATATTGTACGTTTCGAACTCTACAAAATTTTAATAATTTGGAACCTTAAATTAAAAGCAATCAACTCGAAATATATGAGAAACTATCATTATAAATCAAACAAAACAACAAGACCATGCATGTTTATTTATTTATTTTAATTAATTATCAAGTAGTAATAAATACTCCATATTATGTTCTCCAATTAAATTTGATCAATGATTCAGAAAAGTGGAGTATAAAAAAGTTAACAAATCCCCACACCCATTAGGTTCAGTTCCCCATTTTCGATACAACAAAAATTGACAGGTCTCCCCTCAAAACAGTTACCATGACAGGAAAAGCACTAAGGTTTCTTGCTTTTATAAATTTTGGAATAATACTTAAATAAAAAAAATGGATTTTACATGTTACTATAGTTTCTTCAGAAATTACCGAGCGTGGAAAAAGTCGAGAAGATTGAGGATATATCAAGCACTTTCCGAGCACTTGTATACGTCCTTGAAAAATTAAGGACATATCGAGTACTTTCCAAAATAATTTTAAAAATTTCCGAGCATTCGAAATTGTTTCTAATTTAATTTTAATATATTTTGAAATTTCTGAACACATTTATGTGTGTTTTTTTTTTATAAGTTTACTTAAAAAATTCAAGAATTATCCAAGTACGTATATTGTGTCATAAGTGGAGTATCATTATTTGCACAAATGTATTGAGAAAATTATGTTACATATAGTATTATTTGAACATTATCACTTGATACTTCTTTCGTGTAGTCTATATTAACATTATTTATTTCGTATACAACATTAATAACGACAATATTAAGATAGTTAAATAAAAACAAAATACATAATGCTAACGCCCACTTAATTATCTATCCGAACCATTAAAATCATGATTAATATCATTAATTTCACAGTTACATACTACTACTCCACAATTCAATAATCAATTTGCTTTTATTCATCAAGTTCAGTTATATAGAACAAAATTAAATATCCACAAAATTAGTAATATAAAAATAATTTCAAAAATGACACTAATATTATGCATTACTCCCTCCGTCCGCGAATAAGAGTCTCATTTTTCCATTTTGGCTCGTCCACAAATAAAGTCCCGGTTTATAATTACCACAAATGGTAAAGATTTACTGCTGAATCGCTCTCCAATCAATCCCCAAATCCACAATCAATCTCGCCGGCGCTCATCCAGTTCATTTCTCTTCAATCGATCGACGAATTCGCCAATCCGGCAGCCGAATCGTCGATTCCACATGCCGAATTCGTAGGCGAAGCTGATCCCGAGCGATGGAGGAGAGGGAATCGAAGAGACCTAACGGCTTCAGCGCCTGCGGCGGCGCGTACCACACGGTGGGGGAGTGCGTGATCCCGTACGTGCAGGACCCGCGCGACCGGGACGCGGTGTCGCTGGTGTGCAAGCGGTGGTACGAGATCGACGCCATCACGCGCAAGCACGTGACGATGGCGCTCTGCTACACCGCCACGCCGCAGCGGCTGTCGCGGCGCTTCCCGCGCCTGGAGTCGCTGAAGCTCAAGGGGAAGCCGCGCGCGGCGATGTTCAACCTGATTCCCGAGGATTGGGGCGGATTCGTGACCCCCTGGGTGGAGGAGATTATCAGGTCGTTTTCGAGGATGAAGGTGCTCCACTTCCGGCGTATGATTGTCAAGGATTCAGATCTCGAGCTGCTCGCGAAATCGCACGGGAAGGTTCTCGAAGTTTTGAGGCTGGATAAGTGCTCTGGTTTCTCTACCGATGGGCTCTTGCTCCTAGGCCGATTTTGCACGTACAAACCCTAACCCCTAATTGTTTTAATCTGATTTAATTTTGAATTGATATTTTTTAAATTTCAGTTACACCTTTCGTCTTTATTTCAGTTTCCATTTTTTAACATGATTTTTTGAAGCAAGCTCCTGATCTCTGGGAAGAATTTCATGTGTTTATGTTTTTAAGAAAGCAGTTACGCATTGAATTTCTGATATTTATTACTGTTGAGGTGATGCTAGCTGGTAGTTGCTGGATCTGAATCGTTTGAAGAAAGCAAATCAGATTTGGTTTGCCGATGCATAAGTTTGACTTTTCGTTTTCAACAAGATATGGCGGCGATTTGTAGCTCTTATGTCCAAGTCAGCTCGTCAGATTCAATTTAAATTGATGATTCAGGGGTGGTTACGGTTATCGATTAACTGATAATCGAACCGAATAGGCCGGTTATAACTGAAAATCTTGGTTTCAGTTGGCGTTTATTAAAAAGTTTGGTTTTGGTTACAACTGTGCAAAACTCGTGCATACCAATGTTTGTCGGATCGAATCGAATGGCTGGGCTTAAAAAAATTAAAGGAATTATGTTTTGCTAAATGCTGTGACGTAATTATGAAATATGACCCAGCTAATATGAATGTTTATGGTAAAAGGTCTCTATTAGTAGAGCTATATGGTCAAGGAAGAACTGTTTATGATGTGTATGCATTCATATAATTGTTAGCTTCAATGTAATAAAGGAATATTAACACGAGGGTGGATTTTGTTGACTTTCTGCTAGGTTCATTAGTTGATATCACATGATGAATTCAGACTAAGGAGGATTACATTCAAAGTTGGATAAAGTTATCATTTTTACTGCACTGTGGATTGCAAGTGCTAACTCTAGTTTGAGAATATGAAGATCTGAACATTTTTTTTTCTGTGTAGGAATTTGAGAAACTTGCTATTGGAAGAGAGCTCAATAATTGAGAAAGACGGAGAATGGCTGAATGAGTTTGCAAGGAACAATACAGTTCTTGAAAGTTTGAATTTCTACATGACTGATCTCGTGAAAGTCAGATCTAGAGATCTTGAACAGATTGCAAGAAGATGCCCAAAGTTGGCCTCAATGAAAATTAGTGATTGCGATGTCTCAGACCTTATAGACTTTTTCCGTGCTGCAGCTTCGTTAGAAGAGTTCTGTGGGGGATCTTTTAGTGAGCCCCCTGGACAGGTTGGTGAAGGTGTTTTTAATGAGCAATTGGAAAGGTATTCCAACGTTGTATTCCCTAATAAGCTATGCCGCTTGGGTCTTACTTACTTGGGGAAAACAGAATTGCCCATTGTATATCCTGTCTCTTCCCGACTTAAAAAATTGGATCTCCTTTATGCTCTGCTGGATACTGAAGGCCACTATCAGTTACTGCAAAAATGCCCTAACCTGGAAATTCTTGAGGTAAATTTTAATGCTTTTGTTTGCCATTTGAGATATATGCCTTATTGCTAATAAAATGTTAGTAATATGCTAGATATATCTGTCTGAAGAAGTGCCCCATTAGATTGTATGCAAATTTTTGTTGAAAATACAGTGCCTATCAGTATTGTCCTTGTAATAACCTGGTCTTAATCAAACAGTGGCTTCTAGGTACTATATCGGTAAATCGGTTGATGTTTACCTTCGTGGTTTGTAAACTTTCTGAGCACTATGCATCTTTGTTCTTGTACGCGGGTTCGTGAGAAACAGATGACTTAATTAGAATAGTAAATTGATCGATACAAGAAGGCAGATTGCTGCTATACAGCATGACCAAAAGTTTATGATTTTCAACATACAAGTTATGAGTCTATGCTTTGTATGGGCTGGAGTTTTTCAGTATTTGATGCAGCAATATTTGTTTTCTTTGTGCATATGAAACTAACCTTAATGACAATATTGAACAGACAAGAAACGTCATTGGAGACAGAGGATTGGAGATTCTGGGTGAATTCTGCAAGAAAATGAAAAGACTGAGGATAGAGCGTGGAGCCGATGAACAAGACATGGAAGATGTCGAAGGTGTGGTCTCCCAGAGAGGACTGATGGCTCTGGCACAAGGATGTCTCGAATTGGAGTACTTGGCTGTGTACGTGTCCGATATCACAAATGCATCACTGGAGTGCATGGGAACATACTCGAAAAACCTATGCGACTTTCGGTTGGTCTTACTGGACAGAGAGGAAAGAATCACAGATCTCCCTCTCGACAATGGAGTCCGGTCTCTATTAATGGGTTGCCACAAACTGAGGAGGTTTGCATTATATCTACGGCCCGGTGGCCTGAGCGACGTGGGTCTGAGCTACATAGGCCAGTACAGCCGCAACGTGAGATGGATGCTTCTGGGATACGTAGGAGAGTCAGACGAAGGCCTGTTGGAGTTCTCAAAGGGTTGCCCGAGCCTGCAGAAGCTGGAGATGAGAGGGTGTTGCTTCAGCGAGCGTGCACTGGCAATGGCAGCCCTCCAGCTGACTTCTCTGCGGTACTTGTGGGTGCAGGGGTACCGAGCATCAGCAAACGGCCGCGATCTGCTGGCAATGGTGAGGCCGAACTGGAACATAGAGCTGATACCATCGAGACAAGTCGTAGTGCAGGACCTGGAAGGAGGGCCGATAGTGGCGGAGCATCCAGCGCACATACTCGCGTATTGGTCCCTTGCCGGCCCGAGAACAGATTTTCCATCAACTGTGAGGCCCTTGGCACCTTGAATCACACTTTCTTGTTACTTTTGTTTGCATACACACTTTTTTTTTCCTTTAGTTGCCTTGTCTATAGATCATGTCTTCTTCTTCTTCTTCCACTTTTTCTGAACTTTGATCTAGAGATTTTTAACTAATAAATTTTGCCTTGTAGAAGTGACTTCAATAATCTGATTTCTGTAGGGCTAAAACAGGATGTTGTTGTTTGTGTATAAATTGTAAATACCTAATTGTTTGATTTCTTCCACATTCTAATTGCTTCATGTGATTGGTCATCTTTGTTCTATATTTGGTAATAGTATATGTCAACATGAACCTGTTTTGGAACTCTATTGATGATTTTGTTGTTTTTGTCTATCTTGTTTGATTTTTGCTTTTGAGCATGTTTTTTTTGTATAAAAATAAAATAAAAAATTTCTATAATTGTTTCTAACTAACGTCCAAACTGTTATTAGACATATTGATTGATGATTCTGCTTTGTCAAAAAAGAAATGTGGAGTAGATGATTAAGATTTGACTCCAACTTTCTTATGTCCTACCAAAGAATATCACAACCAAATAAAAAAAAATATTCACCAATTTTATTCCCACTTGCAAATGTGCCAAGTCTTCAACAAGACAACAACAAAGGTCCAAATTCAAGAAAATGCTTCTTTTTCAATTCAAGTTATCTTGAGCAAATAGAAATTGTCTAAGATATTTTCTATTTCACCACTCAAACACTAAATCCAAGAAGAAAATATTTATGTTGTCTCAATTTTTTTTATTTTTTTTATTTCAGTTAATTAATAGTACTCCTTTTCAAGCATTTCTATTGTTAATTAGCCATATACTCCGATAATACTACTCCCTTCGACTCATTTGATTTCTAAGCTGTAACAGTAAAACTTCTGCTCCAGCTTATGGACTATGGAGTATTTGATTTCTTTTAATTTAATTTGGTGGGGGTGGGTTAAGAAATGGGCCTTTTTACTTGACTTAAAATACTTTTGATTTCCCTATTTTGAAAAAATGTCAGCAATTGTTCCATTATTTCAATTCCGAACTAGGTTAATGCAATTACGAAAAATCAAATTTTAACATTTATAATTATTATTTTTTCAAATTTTAAATTTCATAAATTCGTAATTCTATTTGTCCTAATTTAAACAGATATGATAATTGTCTTTATTTTTTTTTAATTATAGGTTTAAGTGATTTGTTTTAAAAGTTTTAATGTATTGATTGTGTTATTTCACTTTTAGGTTAATGGAAAAAAATCTTAAAAAACTTGAATTTCTACTAGTTCTTTTAATGTTGAATAAGAATCACAATAAGTGGAAAATCATGTGATATTTGATAACAATCCGACGACATTGAATTTGAAGAAAGAGAAATTAAGGCCGATCATGAATTACTAAAGTCTATTAATAGTTTTGATGTGAACATTTGAGATCGTATTTGTAAAAAATATGCATTACGAAATAATTTTGAATCATTTTAAGAATATGGATTCTCATAGAAAGACAACTACCTCGCACAATATAAGATATTGATATTTATATTCTATATATTTTTGTTAAAATATAATTATTTAAATATTATATTTATTGTCTTGTTCAATTCGACCCCACGGTTATGAATTTCTGGATCCGCCATTGCCCACTATGCCCACCCTCCTCATCACGATTATACCTGTTGTGACAGAATAGAGCAATTGTGTAAGCGAGGTAAATAGAAACGTAAAGAATACACATATTTACGTGGTTCACCAACGTTGCATTGGCTACGTCCACGGGCGGAAACAGAGAACGGATATTATTAAGAGTGTTTTCAGATTACAGAGTTATGCTCCTTACTTCTATATAAATAGGCGCACAAATGACGGGCTAGGCCCAATACAAAATTAATGCCTAAAACAGAAACATGGCATAGCGTCGGGCCGAGGGCAAACTATTCAGGGCATACATAAGAAAAATATGAATGATGCCCAAGTCATGGATCTTTCACAATAGAACTTCCGACAAAAATTTGTAGCATTAAGTAACAATTACAATTTGAGAACTATTTATAGAAGGAAAAACCCTTAACAAGTAGTATAACCCTAATCTAACTAGAATTCCAACAAATTCTCTCTCTCTCTCATTCTAACAACCTCCTCATACTCCATAATCTATTAATTACTCCATTATGCCCCCTTAGTATTGGATTAGTATTGGATCATATTCTTTTTTAGATTCTCATTGAGTCATTTATTCTTTTAGCAAAATATGGTTTAATGAAATCTTCACGTCCATCCCAAAATATTTCTGGCAATGTAAGAGGTAGTTACAAAATCTGGGTCAACTTCTAATGGGAGGTCAAAAAATAAAGATAAGTGGTCCCGATAAATAATGTGGTGCATGAGAGTCTTCCATCTTCATTAATCCACCACTACGAAGACCAAGCTTTTGGTCGTTATGGTATTGGACTTTAGTCTAAATATTAGAATTTAACTCAAAACAATTACTATCTGAATACCTCAAAATCGAGACAACAGAAATATAAAGAGATGCTCTTAGTGACTCGTGGGACATGACTATACTTATGAGGTGGAATATATACAACCATAACTTCCAGGGACGACTTGTGTTGACTCGGCAAAGACTTGATGCTCTTTTGATTGCACTAAGACTCTGCGGTACAACCAAAATCCACGAGAAGCAGAAATCGAAACTCATGGATTATTATAATTCTCCTGAGCAATATTCGCTTGATTCAACAATGCCATGGATAGGCATGTACATTGCAGCAGCTTCTGCCGTCTGCACACTTGCAATGGCGGCCGATGCTATCAGTGGCTTCCGAAGCAACAAGTATTGGCTCCCGTGTAAGTATTTCTCTCTCAACGCTTTCTCGCTTACAGTATTAGCCGTAGCCATGAAACTGCCCATAGATCTAACAAACGTGGACGTCACCTACGACGATAGAAACGCGAGGATTGGCAGCGTTGTTTTGATGTCGACTGCTATGAGTAATTTCATGACATCTTTGGGTTCCATGGAGAACAATGAGATTGTACTAAACCTGGCAGCTTTAGGCATTCTTGTCATCACTATTGCTGCAAATGTAATCATTCATCTTGCTCAGATGCGGACTGATGTATATTCAGTGTTGCTGCCCGAAATGGCTATTTCTGTTTTCATCGGGTTATCCTTCCTTTCAATATTATGTTGTGTGTCTCTGGTGGCTCCGGGAGCCAAAAGATATATAGGATTGAAGTATGATCAAATGCGCGAATTAGTCTCAAGTAGACAAGTGGAGTGGGGAAGGTCTAGTGTTGATGAAGTCGAAAATATGGTGAAAGCGTATTGGGTGATGGCTCAAACTAGCAGATCCCAATTCGTTCTCGCAAGGTCTGCCATTTCTTGTATTTCGGGACTCTTTTGTGTTTGCATAGCTCTATTGTTGGTAGAAGCTCGGGTTTTAGATGGACTTGTGTACTTCTCTAGGGATGCTGACTATATGGGTGAGGAAAGTGAATCAAACTATGGCTGGTCTGTCCGCTGGATTTTAAACACTCAGTCAATTGGAGTGGCAATTGGAACTATCGCTCCTCTGTTCAGATGGTTTGTTGCTTCATGGCTAAAGATTTCTGAGACGGAGCGAAGGAGCTTCAGAGATGAACTCAAGGTTGAGAAGTACTGGACTTGGAGGCTAGTGGAGTGGAGAGACAGATCACTTCCTTTTCAACTTCAAAACCGCTTTTGCAAGAAGCTTCTTCGTGATGCAGTAAGATCCTTTCTGAATTTCTGCATTCGAGTTCAGATTCTGTTTGTTTCAGCTGGAAAATCGGTTTTATTCCTCTCTGCTAGGCTTGGTAGTGCAGTTTTCTTGTATTTCTCCAAAAACAGAAGTTCTGTTTTAGTAGAAGAAACCGAATCAAGGGAAGGAGCACACGCGGATTTCAGGCAATATGTTCTTCTGCTTGAAGGTGAGCCACAGTTGCCTAATAAAATCCTCAACAACATCTGCAACGAGGCGGATAGGTTGATACAAGTAGGCGAAAAAAGGCAGCCCGTGAATCTGATCCAACTCTTCAAAAAATCTTCAAACTTCTCTGGGGTGGGACGATTTGACAGCAGCCAAGTTCCAAGCTTGCATTCTCAAGAACCTCCAAATTGTTGGTCTTTGCCCGTGGTGACTTTGACCGCCGTTTCACTTGCTCTTACCGGGATTGCTTATGAGAAGGCTAACCAGTTATTGGTTTGTATGAGTGAGGGCTTTCCCATTGTGAAGCTCATCGAGGAAGCTCTAGATGGAACCGGAGAGTTAGAGAACATCATAAAAACAGCTTATGTAGTTTGGGATGAAGTTTAAATCAACATGAAATGGGATGGAGAGGATTTGAAGAGCATGAGAGTGAGAGGCACAGCGTGCAAGGAAACACTCCAAAGCCTTTCTAACAGGGCAGGAAAAACCGTGACGGATTTTTTGGCTCAGACGAATGATATTATAATGCAAAACCCTTTGAATTGGCCTCCTAGAGTCATTGCTGCTAATTCAATGTACAGGATTTCTGAGACGATCTTGCTAAGAGTAGGAGATGGCGAGCACCAAGATGATGACGAGCTATTTGATAGTATATCGAGCACCATCTCAGATATACTAGCAGCATGCCTCACCAATCTAGTGCAGGTCATCAGGTTAAAGTGTCACAGAAACGACATCAGAGAAAGGGAGGAAAGTGTTAGGAGAGCGGTGATTCTTCTTGGTGAGAGCAAAGAGATTCTTGAAATTCTGCAGCTGCGTGTGCTTCCGAGTTTGGACGTGGAGAAAGCTGCTAAGATTGACGAGTGGAGGGCATCCATGGCGATGGATATAGTATAGTAGGAGTAGTAACTTTCATGTTGTTTATCTACTTTTAGTTATATGGTGTAATATTTCTTGTCTAGGGTGGCTATAACCTTTATATGTGTAATGTCTTATTTTGTTTTGGAGTGTTTTGCATTTCAGTTGCAAAAATAAAATAGAAGTATGTTCTTAACTTTTTATATGCTATTGCTTCTTAAAAATAAAAAAATATGGTTATGTGTCACGTGTATAATGCCACAAAGAGATGGATGTTCATTTGATAAGTCGGATAAAAACTATAAGTGTATTCAAGATGAAAACTAATCATATACTCCCTCCGTTCCATAGTAATAGAGACGTTTCTTTTCGGCACGGAGATTAAAAAAAATTGTGTTAGGTGAATTAAGTAAAGAGAGAATAAATTGGAAAATGAAAAAGATACAGAGATGAAGAGAGAAAAAAGTAAGAGAGAGTAAAATATGTATAGAAAAATGTGTTGACTTTTATTAAAAAGAGAAATGACTCTATTACTATGGAACGTACCAAAATGGCAAAATGACTCTATTACTATGGAACAGAGGGAGTATGAGAAGACTAATTTAAAGATGAATTTAATCTAGAAAGGAAATCAAGTTCTACATAAATTCGGGCACAACAACTAACAAACTAATGAAGAGATAAACTAAAACTCCTAACCAGACCAACTCTCATATGCATGCAGACGTGCAAACTCAAGCTGGGGCTTTGAACTTTAACAAATCGACCCAGCAACTATAACGCTATTGGGCACGGATGTTATTGGGTATTTTACGGTAATACTTTCCTCTGTCCCATAAAAATATGTGCACTTTCCATTTTCGTCCGTTCCACAAAAACATGTGCATTCCATTTTTAGAAAGTTATAGTATCAATATAGGATTTCTCAGACGATCTTGCTAGGAATGGGAGATGGCGAGAACCAAGATGACGACGAGCTATTTGAGAGTATCCATCACCAACTCAGGTCTACTAGCAGCATGCCTAACCAATCTAGTGCAGGTCATCATGTTGAAGTGTCACACAAACGACATCTGAGAAAGAGAAGAAAGTGTAAGGCGAGCAATTATTCTTCTTGGTGAAAGTAAGAAGATTCTTGATATTCTGCAGTGGCATGCATGTGAGCTTCCGAGTTTGGATGTGGAGGTAAACAGAAACGTAAAGAAGACACAGATTTACGTGGTTCACCAACGTTGCATTGGCTATGTCCACGGGCGGAAACGGAGAACAGATATTATTCAGAGTGTTTTCAGATTACAAAGTTATGCGCACAAACGATGGGCTAGGCCCAATACAAAATTAAAGCCTAAAACAAAAACATGTCATAGCGTCAGGTTCAAGGCATACTGACAATACGCATGGTCGGCATGCTCATCCTCCTCATCACGACCACAAGCATGGTCAACATGCTCATCCTCCAAGTCATTATGATCACAGTCATGCTCCTCCTCCTCAACATGTCATTATTGATGAAAATTCGAAAGCATAGCATAGTTGAAACACTAACAATAAGGACACTTTATACAAATTGAGATCAATTACTAGCATTTAAATATTTTTAAATCTAACCATAATTTAGAATGCAAAAGAAAGCGTCTAAAAGTTGAGGGCAAATTATCTTAATCTTTTGCTTTTTAGGACACTTCTATTTGTGTCAAATAATTTTAGGTGGAACACCAACAATAAGGACACTTTATGTGTTGGACTCAGTTGGTTATATAATTAGACACGTAAATTAACGTCCATAATAGCAATTAAAAATATCCTTAGCCGTTCTTTTTGTTGTAGTGGTATTTCTTTAATAACTAGGCATTAGAAAAATGTAATGTAGATGTGGATAAATATAAAAAAAAATTAAAGATGTGTTCATAGCACGGGTGTTACACTAGTTATCATAATAAGCAAAGTAATAAATTCGTTTTCTTCAATAATGATACATTTTTAAAAATATTCCGGTGGAGGAGCATGGCGGCGATGTTGAGGCGGAGGAGCATGATGGTGGTGTTGGAGAGGAGAAGCATGGCGGCGATGCTGAGTCGAAGGAGCATGAATTTGGTAGTGTTGGGGAGGAGGAGCGTGGTGGCGATGCTGAGGCGGAAGAGCATGATGGTGGTGTTGGGGAGGAGGAGCGTGGTGGCGATGGTTTCTTGGTGAGCCATGGCTTCGAGGAGAGGGAGCGTGACGACCTCGGCGGTGGCGGTGGTCGTGCTTGAGCAACTCTATATTCGATAACATCTCTTCATCATCATTATTTCCGTATGTAATAGAATCCAATACATCTTCATCTAAATCACGAGCTAGAGATGGGGTCATCACGAGAATCAAAACTCCAATGAGCATTAAGAAAGAGAATGTATGAGACATTTTGTTCAATGATTGTATTTTCGATGTGAAAAATTGAAGAAAACTTATGATATTTTATACTGGAGGTGAGGAGTAATGTTAAGTTTGTTGGTCAATGATATTAAATACGGAAAATTTACGATTAATGCAATTTTCTCATTTTATTTATTATTTTCAAATATAAGGTAAATGTAGATAATAAAATTTTGTTCTTTCCATTTATAATTACAGGTAAACAATTCTGTGAATAAGTAAATCCCCGGATATTTTAAATTCTGTGAATATTAACGCACGGTTTATTTGACTTGAGTCCAAACTTCACAACTATTGAAAATTTCCACTATTGAATTAACTTAAAAAAATTTCACAACTATTGAATTAGTTTCGACTTTTTGAAAAAATAGTTACTTCAATTATTTTTTTTATAGATAGCTAATGAAAAACCTTCTGACAGTGTACATCTTGCTTAAGCAAGTACGAAATCAAATTTTGGGAAGGTTGAAATATGCCTCAGCATAAATAGTTTTTCTTTCAATTAAAACTATCTCTTTGATTCGAAACACTTAAATAATTATTAATTTTTTAAAATAAATAAATTTGACCCCCATATTATATACTATATTGCGAAAGTGGATGTCTTGAAGAACAACTTTTACAATAACTACATCATTAAGAATGCTAAATTGCGTTTGTAAATATATTATCAACACTTTAAATTAAAACGTCTTTATTATTTGTGTTCCAACTAAAATTAGAGAATGCATATAGAAGTATCCTTTAAAAAATAAAAGATTAAAATAATTTATCATCAACTTAAGAACGATTTTTTTACTTCCTAACTTATAATTATTTTTCAATATTTTTAACGCAAATAATTGCATCGCCATTTTTCATATCTTTAAAAGATCAATCTTTTATAATGGATGTCCTCAAATTCCAAAGTGAAGTAACAAGAAATTTCCACATTGGTATAGAAAGTTTTGATTTTAAATATTTTAAAAACAAGATTTCACATTAATTACTTGCTACTTAGAAAAACTATTTTCTCTTGATTAATTAATTGACAAATATAGGAGTTTAACAAAAGCGGAATACATTTAACTATTAAATATAGTATTGATAATTACGTTAAGAATTTTAAGGCATAATTAATAAAACATAAATGAGAAGATAAAAGCGGTTAAAGCATAAAAAAAAAGAATAATTGGTTGAATAAAGTGATTAATATCCACATGGATAAATTCGTCGTTTTCATCTTCCTTTATTTGATTGATTCTCATTGCTATTGATTATTGATCATATAGCTCTTAGATGTCTTATTTAGACGAGAGATATTGAAGAAAGTTTAAAACATTTTATTATAAAAGAAATTTGATGTTATATTTAGATTTGTGGGTTAATATTGTTGTATCTCATATGTAAAAATCCATATCTATCATCATCACCATCACCATTTTCTAATTTAGACATTTTTAAAAAGAAAATGGAATTGAACAATGTGTCTGAAAGTTTTCCTTATAAACTCTTGCAACTTCTTTCCCACCGTGAA
This sequence comes from Salvia hispanica, assembly GCF_023119035.1. Classification (NCBI taxonomy): domain Eukaryota; kingdom Viridiplantae; phylum Streptophyta; class Magnoliopsida; order Lamiales; family Lamiaceae; genus Salvia; species Salvia hispanica. Next base: position 2,297,244 of record NC_062965.1, read on the forward strand.
TAGAAAATGCAAGTCAAAATAGTGCACTTGTATAACCTTTTACTTTTATTACATTGACTAAATAAAAGTGGAAGCTAAAAAAAATATCTTTTAAAGGATACAAGTATTGAGATGTAATTAATAGTGTTTAATTTTTTTTAAAATTAATCATAATTTAGCACACAAAAGAAAGTGTCTATATGTGACTGTGTGAGGGCAAATTATCTTGACCTTTTGTTTTTTTAGGACGCTTTTATTTGTGTCTTATAATTTTAATTGAGTTACCAACAATAAAGACACTTTATAAAGCGTTGATTGTATAATTAGACACATAAATTAACATCCTTAATAACATTAGAAAATGTCCCTAGACGTTCTCTTTGTTGTAGTGGTATTTCTTTAATAAACATGCATTAGAAAAATGTAATGTAGATGTGGATGGATATAAAAATAAATTAAAGATACGTTCATAGCACGGGTGTTACAGTACTTATCATAATAAGTAAAGTACTAAATTTATTTTCTTCAATAACGATACATTTTTAATAATATTTCGGTGGAGGAGCATGGCGGCGATGCTGAGGCGGAGGAGCATGATGGTGGCGTTGGGGAGGAGGAGCGTGGTGGTGATGGTGAGGCGGAGGAGCATGATGGTGGTGTTGGGGAGGTGGAGCGTGGTGGTGATGCTGAGGCGAAGGAGCATGATGGTGGTGTTGGGGAGGTGGAGCGTGGTGGCGATGGATTCTTGGTGGTGAGCCATGGCTTCGAGGAGAAGGAGCGTGACGACCTCGGCGGTGGCGGTAGTCGAAGCGGTGGTCGTGCTTGAGCAACTCTATATTCGATAACATCTCTTCATCTTCATTATTTTCATATGTATTAGAATCCAATGCATCTTCGTCAAAATCACGAGCTAGAGATGGAGTCATCACAAGAATCAAAACTCCAATGAGCATCAAGAAAGAGAATGTACGAGACATTTTGTTCAATGATTGTATTTTCGATGTGAAAAATTGAAGATAGCTTATGATATTTTATACTGGAGGTGAGGGGTAATGTTAAATTTGTTGGTCAATAATATTAAATACAGAAAATTTACCATTAATGTAATTTTCTCTATTTATCTATTTTCAAATTTAAGATTGATAATAAGGAAAATGTAGATAATAAGATTTTGTTTTCCATTTATAATAAAGTAATTCCTCGGATATTTAAATTATGTGAATATTAATGCACCGTTTATTTGACTTAGTCTAAACTTCTCACTATAGTTAATAAATTTTGAAATTTGCGTATAAAAATCTTCACAATTATTGAATTAGTTTCGAGTTTTCAAAAGGACATATAATTATTTTCTGTTTTTTCATAGATAGCTTATCATTAACCATTTGATGGTGTGCATCTTGCATAAGCAATTAAAAAGTCAAATTTTGGAAGGTTGAAATATGCGCAGCATTAATTAGTTTTTTCTTTCAATTAAAATAATCTCTTTGAACTGAAAAGTTTAAATGTTACTTAATTTTTTAAAATAAATAAATGAATTTAACCCCAGATAATATACAAATCATTAATTTTTTTTATTAATCTTCTTTATAAAATGTAGGAGAAAATCAAAATACAATACAAAACCTTCACTACAAAAAAAATAGCAAAATATTTTTAATGCATTTAAAAACGAAAATTTACATTTATAACTATACCATCAACATTTTTAAAAAGTATATAAGGGATATAATGGAAGTGTTCTAGAAAATAAAAAAAATGAAGATAATTTTTATTATCAGCTTAAAAATATTTTCTTTTATATCCTAAATTATAATTATTTTATAAAATTTTCCAAACACAAATAATTGTATCTCCATTATGATCCTAAATGAATACTAGCGCTTGTCCTCAAATTACAAAGTGAGGTAACAAGAAATTTCCAACTCATTCATTTGGGCCTCGGACAATTTTCATTTCAGACTAATTGGGTGTAAAATTTCAAAACTTTAACTCTTTTTATGAAATTTATTAAACCAATCCGTTTTAGTATATTAAATATTAAATTAATGATTTAGCTCAAAATCATTACTTTAATTTTAAAATTAAAGGCATGAGACTTGTTCATTCCTAACTAAATGGTTACGATATCAATTTCTGCCTTTGGATATGGAACAGCTCTAAATTTTTGTGTCAACTGTCTCATCCATTGATATATTTACAAATTAGTATGGAAAATAGTTACTGAATCTGCCAGTGGATACCTTTAGTAGTTAGGCTCCTTTGCAGCCTAAGTGTCCTATTTCCTTCTTAATCTCAGCCCTTGGATCCTTGAATTGGATGGTTGTGATCAATGCATTATTAGTCTATAATGTTGCATTACTAGCTGTTGTGCATTATTAGAATGAAAATGTGCATTATTAGTCTATAATGTTGCATTATTAGCCGCTGTGCATTATTAGAATGAAAATGTGCATTATTAAATGACACGTGGCATTAATCTAACCGTCAGATGACAAAATCGTGGGGCTAGGATTAAGAAGAAAAAAGGACAAAAGATATGAAAAGGATTTGAATACATCCCTATATATATAATATATATATATTGCTGTATAAGCGTTGTCACATTGTCATTTTAAGAGGGGTTGTCATTTTAACACAAACCTATATATATATATATATAGGGTATATAGGGGTATATTCAGATGAAAACCATAATGTATATTAAAACATCAAACCATGTAAATAATGTACATTATACACACTAATAATGTATATTTTATTCATGTATAATGTACTGTTCTAAATATTGTACACACTCATAATGTACATTTACATTATATGAATTCTGTACATTATGCTGACAGTACATTATACATGAATAAAATGTACATTATTAGTGTGTATAATGTACATTATTTTACATGGTTTGATGTTTTAATATACATTATGGTTTTAATCTGAATACACAGGGATATATATATATATAGAGGGAGATGATCAAAATAAGAATGCATTTAAATCCAGAAATGCAGCCCAAATCTTGACCCTAGGATTAGATGATCTAATGGTCAATAATTAACCAAAAATACGGAAGGTCATAATTAAGTAGTTTTAGGTCATATTATAAGATTTGGGTTTATGTCATGTTAAGATCATTTTAGGTCATGCTTTGTTAGCATGACCTAAAAATAAACTAACTATGACCTAAAAATGCCCTACGTATGACTTTGTTCTGCGTTTCTGTATTTAAATCTGGTCTTCATAGATCAAAACCATATATATATATATATATATATATATATATATATATATATATATATATAGGGGAGCACTAGGGTGCCCCCTTATTTAGAGTCACAACGTACATCCAATCTGGTGCTGCCATGTGGCACAAAACATGCAATATTTTAAACACAAAAATGCAATCTAGTTGTATATGCATTTTCGCAGATTGCATTTTAGTTGTATGTAAATTGCATTTTATAGTGTTGAGTTTTGCATTTTCACATAAATTGCATTTTTTATTGTTAAGTTTTGCATTTTCACATATAAAAATGCAATTCGTCTATATATAAAATGCAAATTAAACAGTCAATATCAAAAATGCAAAACTCAATGATAAAAAATGCAATCTGCATATAACAAAAATGCAATCCGCCGAAATTCATTTATAGCTTCTACAAATGCGTATTGCATTTTTCTGTATACAATATTGCATTTTTCGTGCCATGTGGCAGCACGTGGTTGGATGTACGTTGTAACTTTAAAATTAGTTGTTATACTAGTACACCCCTATATATATATATATATATATATATATATATATATATATATATATATATATATATATATATATATATATATATGGTTTTGATCTATGAAGACCAGATTTAAATACAGAAATGCAGAACACGGTCATACGTAAGACATTTTTAGGTCATAGTTAGTTTATTTTTAGGTCATGCTAACAAAGCATGACCTAAAATGATCTTAACATGACATAAATCCAAATCTTATAATATGACCTAAAACTACTTAATTATGACCTTCCGTGTTTTGGGTTAATTATTGACCATTAGATCATCTAATCCTAGGGCCAAGATTTGGGCTGCATTTCTGGATTTAAACACATACTTGTTTTGATCATCTCCATATATATATATATATATATATATATATATATAGGGATGTACTAATATGCTAACTAATTTTAAAGTGCTAACGTACATCCAATCACGTGCTGCCACGTGGCACGAAAAATGCAATATTATATACAGAAAAATGCAATATGAATTTCGACAGATTGCATTTTTGTTATATGAAGATTGCATTTTTTATTGTTGAGTTTTGCATTTTCGATATTGACTGTTTAATTTGCATTTTATATCTATACGGATTGCATTTATATATGTGAAAATGCAAAACTTAACAAAATAAAATGCAATTATGTGAAAATGCAAAACTTAACAATAAAAAATGCAATTTTCCTATAACTAAAATGCAATCTGCGGAAATGCATGAACAACTTCACAAATGTGTATTGCATTTTTATATATACAATATTGCATTTTTCGTGCCACATGGCAGCACGTGGTTGGATGTACGTTAGCATTCTAATTAAGGATGCGCCCTATTGCTCCCCTATATATATATATATATATTGCATTGAGATTTGATCACATGACAAGATTGTTTAGTACTTGGTGTGAGGGTGATAACCACTAAATTGGAGCATCTTTAGCTTTAATCATACTAAAAATTATATAGATACCATAATATCAATATTGTGGTTCACATATTTTTTTATTTACTTTTTTATTGCAAACTCATTGTTTTTAGTTTCTTTCTTAGCTAAATGGAGTTATATTATTATACCAGTCTTTGAAATGATTCAACAAAAATAAACTTTTACTAGTATCTAAAATAAATTTCATATCCCATTACATTTTTTTCATAAACTTTTCTTCGTAAAATCATAATTTCTTAAAAACCCATGTCAAGTCAAATTGAGTCATTTAATCATGGACGAACGACGTATCTTCAAATTTTTGCTAGAAGAATTTAGATATTGAAACCCAAATATATTATGAAAAGAATATCTTCAACAAAAGTTGTATTGCGATTTGCAAAAGTTGGTTCTTGAAATGGTAGAAACACCAAAACCAAAAAGAAAATAAAAAGCTCTCCTTGCGGAAGAAACTTCTTTTTCATCTTCAAAGGGCCTGCAGAGTCCGAATATGCATCAAGATCGTCTGGTCCTTTTCACACTCGGTAAAGTAGCAACGAGCCTTTCACTTGCGTACCAGCAAAAGCCTAATGAGGGTGCAGCAGCCATCGTAATGTGCCTAAAGTCTGTGGCATTGGCGTCTCAAATTACCTTTCTCTCAGCATCGTAGAATTGAGGCCACTGCATATGCACAGGGCGTATACCAATGGGGCATGTCATCATTGAACTCCAGACGTACCAATCGTATTTTTTCTGATTTTACCTCAAGGGAGTGAAAGGCACGAGCGTATACCAATAGGCGATCTCTTTAGGTTAAGGATGGCACGAGAGGTGCTAAGTTTGGGTCATCTTTATACTTCAACCAGGTTGCATCGAACTGTGGTCTTTTCGACCTATGAATCAACAGAAGGATAAAGATGCAGAATATAAATCCATGTAGGAGGAAAATATGACAAGAAACCGATTTTTTTTTTAACACTATAAACAGCATGACACTCACGTCTGGATCAGCTTTAGAATCTGAAGAGTTAGTGATCGAATATCTTCACGAGCTACTTTCAATGCTGCATCCTTATATAGAGTTACAAGTTCGTCAATCAACCTGAGAGACAATAATAAACATTACTAAGTTGAAACTCATTAAGAAATCAGAGCGCCATAAAGGTCGGCTTGAAGATCTAAAAAACATAAACTTTCTGGAAAATGGAAAGTAAATAGCTGCATAGAAACTTCCAGATCTTGATGCTCAGGTAGTTTTCATATTGCTGCTACGAGGAACAGCTCAAAAGAATACCTTTCTATGTGTGGAGAATTCCTTATCCATGTAAGTCTCACGACAGCCGTCAAACGTTCAAGAACCTGAAGTAAGGAAGGTGTATATGAGGAACAATGATAGTTTTAGAGCAACGAGTTAAAAGCATAACCAAATGAGTTATAAATGGTTCACGTTAAGGGTCTTAAGAAGTGCATAAAAAAGTAATGGTTCTCACAATACATAAAATCATTAAATGATAGTCTTACCAATAAAACAGTTTCGTCATCATCAGCATGCATCCATTTGAAGAAAAGGGGGAAAAGGCGTCTAAAATGGGCTAGCAGTACGAGTCCAAGAGTGTCGAGCAAAGGCTCGCTGTGTGTTAGCCACACAACACGCCGCTGCTTATTTCTTGGTTGCCTTTCTAAATGGTTTAACATCTCACTCAGCAGCTTCTCACACCTAGATAAAATAACAAAGTCAATGAACAAGAAATCGGCAGAACTATGCCTATAGGTCTGCTACCTTTTAAAAGTACAAGGTTACGCTTTACGAGAAAATAAAAATCCATAAATTAAATCTTGCATCTCAATTGAAAGGAGGATAAGGTGACTTTCGGTAAAGGCATACTTTTTTGTTTACTTTTTTTCTATTTGTCTTCTAACGAATAGTCCGAATAATTCTCTAAACAGATAGTACGAGGGGGGCATAAGCAGACGATTAAATCAATACCATGAACTACGAGGATTATTCTTCTGAAGTAACGCGATGAGAAGCACTGACATCTCCACCACATACTGCCATATCTCATCATCAGAAGCAATGTTTTGACAGCAAGCATCGAGAACTACATCCGCATATCCACCAATCTCTGCAGCATTTACTGTTTTCGCAAGATGTATAAAGCTTATCATGCCTTGGCCCTGAAGAGCAAAACCCAAAGGCTCAGTTTAAGGAGGTAATGAAATATTTCAGAAATATCAAGTATGGAAGTATAATGACGCCAGAAAGGATAAAAGAACTACACAGAGATCCACAACCAAGCTTGATTAAAGTACAAAACCATTTCAAGAAACTAAACTAAAGGTTAAAAGAGTGAAAAAATACAATCACTTCTGCTACTCCTTTTTAACTTCACTCATTTTAGTCTTAGCTCCAAAATTGAGATAATTTATATATCAAATATTATATAGCTACCCCGAAAGTTCGATTAGCTATCCACAAAATTCCCGAGGAGGAACCACAAGTACTTGGCAAGCATAAAAGGCAACAAGACAGCAGGTTAAAGACTTACAATGTATGAAGAAACAATATAAGAAAAGTAAGAAGTAAACATCCACTACATTACTTACTTTCACTTCTGGAGACCAGTGATCAAGCGCCGTCAACAAACACGGGATCATCAACAAGCAAAGCTTCCCTATATATGGAGCATCCACCTATAACAATTAACAAGCACAGATCATCAAAAATTTCATTTTTTAAAATCCAATTTCACAATAACAAAGAATAGCAACAAATTCAACACACACAGTGACCTGTTCAACAATCCATCTCAGCTGATAGGCCGCCAAAACAGCGGAGGCCACTGGAGCCCGAGCACTTGCAGCTGAAACTCGATCATTCTCGTCTTTCGCATCAATTGCACTCTCCTTAATTCTATCCTTCAGCAATGGAAAGATCTCCGGTATGAGCTCGATCAAGAGCTTCTTTCCATTATCTGCCGCACCACGCAAATCCAACTCCAGTTCAGCTACGCCTTTCGTCGAACACTTGGCGTGCGCGTCATCGTCGTCACCATCACCGTAGTAAGCACTCGAGAATTCTTCGAAAGCGGAAGCGGCGTGAATTGAGAGTGAGCTGGGGATCCACGAGAGGTGTTGGGAGGTGGAATTGGAAGCGGAAGCCAACGCCGCGCAGAACAAGGCGAAGTCTTTGATTTTGCTTGGGAGAGCGGCGTCGGAGATTGCTGCGTCTGGCAAGAGAGAGATGAGCTCCGATTTAACGGAGAAAGTGGCGTAGGTTTCTGGCGGAGCGTAATGGGTTTGGAGGAGTGATTCTTTCAGAGGTTCTGATAATCTGCGGAATTAGGGAAATTAGAAGAAGTTTCGCACCGAACCCCCAAGAATACAGAGAGGGAAGTTACCTGATGAGATCTTGAAGAAGGGAAGAAGATGAATTCGCCATTGAAGACTGGTCTGCACTTCGCACCTTTCTTGTTCGATGAAATGTTTAATAACATGAATTAATTACGTCATAGTATAATTTGATACCCCAATTTCATCATATTGTTTGCGTATTAATATTCGATTTTGCTTATATCGTTTTAGTATTTTAATAAAAAAAATTAACTCTAAAATAATTGCAAAGAAATATTCAATATTTCAATTTTTGATTAAAATGTCCATACAAAATACTTTTGGATGTAAATATATTCTAAATTTTGTAGGATGAAATATATAATACTCCCTCCGTTCTGCTTTAGGAGTTCCGGTTGAGTCGGGCACATGTTTTAAGAAAAGAGTGTTTGAGTGTGTAATAAATAAATATTGTAGTGGATGTCCGGACCCACTTTTAAATAAATGTTATAATGGATGTTGGGACCCACTTTTAAAACTTTTGTATTAGTTGTAGTGGATGTTGGGATCCACTTTTAACCCTTTATAAGCATTTTTTATTAATTTATCTCAACCGAGACTCCTAAAGAGAGATGCCCAAAATTGATTAATTGGGACTCCTAAAGTTGAATGGAGGGAGTAATTTTTTATGAAAATATCTTCAAAAGAAGTATTTCATCCGTTCCTTGTTAATAGAGGTATTTTTTTTAATAGAAAATTAAGAACAGTGTTAAATGAATAATAAATTATACTCCTATTTACAATAAATTAATAAGTAAACATTTTTCTTACCTGGAGATAGAGAATTCAATTAAGATTCCTAACTATTTAATTCTCCTACTTTCATAAAAAGAGAAGTACTACTCCACTATGAATATACTACTCGTATAAGACTGATCAATAGAGATTTTTAATTAGGCGTAGTGGCTTATGAGTGGATCCAAATAATAGAAGAAAGAATGTCTTCCAAACATTAAATAACTTCTAATAATGATATTCCTTAGTAAGGCTAGTAAGATTTTATTCTCTTTAATCAACCTCTTTTTAGGCCACCAACAAGTAAAACAAGTAGTTGGGCCCCACACCAACTCATAGGATCCATAGACATACATCCACAAATTTACCTATAGGCTATAGTCAATTTTTTTTCTTTCTCTTTTCTTAAAAAAAAATATAGTATTAGTAAGCATTTTACCATCTGAGTTACATTTCATCGTTCTATCTCTTTTTCATCTGATCTCTTCCATTATTAGTTGGAGTTGACACCACACCGTAGTTCCTATTGACGAAATCACATACAATATCACTAATCTAACTTCTTCAATTATCATGGATCATCTCATCTCTTTCACAAATTTTGATAGTATAATTATCTCTTATCCATTTCTCGTATTCATTATTCATATTTATAAGTCATATAAGCGAAAAAATACGGGTGGCAATGGCTTTCAAGCCCATTACCTCGAACTTCGTAGCACCCCATCCCATCCATCCTTTAGCCTCTCCGAATTCATTTTCGTTTTAAATGAACTGCTATTTATATACTCTTTCCGTTCTAAAGTGAGCGATATGTATTTCTTATCGAGATATTAAAGCAAAATGAATACTTATTCTTTAAGCAAAACTTACTCTTTCTTCTTTTCCGTATATTCACTATTATCTTTCAATTATCTCACCTGACACCTTTCTTAATTTTCGTGCAAAAAATAGTCACACTATGCGTCATTTAAGTCAATACCAATATTAGCGTTTCGCCAAACTTTTCCCCCACGTGCGAGCTACCCCGCTCATCCCATAGCTTAATGGCCCTAATCCAACGCGCAGTTCGGTTCGCTTTGGTTCCGCGCCAACGCGACGCACCAAGATCACCGAGGTGCGGATGCCCTTGACCCTAAAAAAACAGGACAAAATAGAACTTGTTGACAAGGTTGAGGAATATCTTCATTACAAGAGTCAAACTGCGCAGATATTTACCATCTCTTTCTCTCTCTCTCTCTATATCCACAATCATCATTATTCTTCATCATCTCGTGCTCTCTCCCTTGTCGAGAACGCATAACTAAAGTGAGATTCGAGGTGGGGAGTCCCATCCACCAATTTTGCACCTTTACGGCTTTTCTTCAAGCACCTCGATTGCTTTTTTTCCCTCTTCCTTCGAGGTAATGTAATTTTGACCAGATGGGTTTTTAACATTCACTCAAAGACTCCATTTTGATGTGAATCCTTCGCTTTAAGCTGTAGATCGGCTGTTACAGTGGAAATCACTGCTTGATTTTGGAGTTTTTTTGCAGTGACTGTTACAGATCTATTGATTTTTGGGTGGTTGAAAGAGGTATAGAAGAAGAATGTCTTTCACTGGGACGCAGCAGAAATGCAAGGCCTGTGAGAAGACTGTTTATCCAGTGGAATTGTTGTCTGCTGATGGAGTTAGCTATCACAAATCTTGCTTCAAATGTTCCCATTGCAAAGGAACCCTCAAGGTTGCTTCTCTCTCTCTCATTGTTGTGTGTTTTCTGAGATCAAATCAAGGTGGTTTATTTCTTTTGTGTTGCAATTATTTGTTGTATGCTGCTTTGGTTTTGGAAGAATTTATTCAAGATCCATCATTTTTCTATGTTTAGACTTTTAATTCTTGATGTTTCATGATTTGCCTTTTGTCAAGTTTGTATTTTGATGATCTGTTAACAAATGATGTGATTACAGCCATATTTATATGTGATTTTGGGATATGGGAGTTTCATTGTGATTTCTTACTTTTGTTGTTTTCTGTTTGGGTCTCATTATACCTAATTGTTGCATATAATTTGGTTGTTTCGAAGCGAGAATTCACTCGTTAATACGAATGCATCTATGAATTGTGCCTAACCATGATAAAGGTATTAGTTATATGATGTTTGGATGAAGATTCATGGTAAAAGTCTCTCTGAAAAGATGTTAAACTTCTTATCGATCGATTATGCAATGGATAATTGCAAGTGCGTGTGATACAGGAGCCATATTGTTCGATTGGTCGCCTTTCATCTTTACAAATAATGATTTCTATATCATTTGGGTTATCGGTGTATATAGCATAACATACTTTCGATGTTTGTGAGTTAACATGTCAAGATATTAGTGATCAGTTAGGGAGAAGCTCGAATTGTTGAATGAGTACATTTGGGCATTTGAAGTGTGAAAGTTGCACCAATTGCTTTCTAGTGAAGATAATAATATGTTGATCCTTTCGTTCTCCTAAGGGTCATGTATACTGATTCGTGAATTTCCCACCGTTTTTTCACAGCTGAGCAGTTATTCGTCGATGGAGGGTGTTCTCTATTGCAAGCCTCACTATGAGCAACTTTTCAAGGAGACTGGCAGTTTCACCAAGAACTTTCAGTCACGTAAGGCTGCAACTCCTCTCTATCTTTTAACGATTTTTCGTTTTCATTTGTTTAATCAGTGCCGTTGCAATTTCTACAGCTGCAAAGTCAGCTGAGAAGTTAACCCCGGAGATGGTAAATTTCCAAAATTTAGGCCTATATCATTTGTACCATGCTCTTAAGAAACGGCCTGACTCTTTTTCCGTTTTTCTGCAAAATTCCAGACAAGATCGCCTAGCAAGGCTGCTGGCATGTTCTCTGGGACACAAGAGAAATGTGCAACGTGCGGTAAAACAGCTTACCCACTTGAAAAGGTATGGATACCGATTAAACATCAGATAGAGTGACATCTGAGGCAACCCCGAAGCTGTAATTTTAGTTGCAAAGCTCTGATGTGGCTAAATCTTTTACTCATAGTGCACATTTCAGCCCCTGCGATATTCACGTAGCATTTGGCATTCACTGTGTGTGCTTACGACCTAAATTTTGCTCAATAAGCATCTATATACAGATTAGGCTTTATGTAGAAGATGGATACAGTTTTTGACAGAAAGATGTTTGCTTTTTCTCGCATGTTATTAGTTCGAACACTGGCAAGGGACTATAATACAATGCATCTCATTTCATCATTTCTTACAGGTGACTGTTGAAAGCCTGAGTTACCACAAGTCCTGTTTCAAGTGTTCTCACGGAGGATGCTCTCTAACTCCGTCAAACTATGCTGCCCTAGACGGCGTCCTATACTGCAAGCCCCATTTTTCGCAGCTCTTCAAAGAAAAGGGGAGCTACAACCATGTGCTCAAGTCTGCATCAATGAAACGCCCGACTGCAGTTGTTCCCGACTCTTCAACATGAGGTGCCTTCAGTATTTTTACTATATCGGCATGAGCTTGCCTTTGTGGGTGTGTTTTTCGACATATTTCTGTTTGATTTCGATTCCTGCAACTCTGAGGTAACTTTCACTACAGCTGATTGTAATGCATTCATTGCTGGTGACAATTTGGGGGAAGTTGTGTTTCCCCTCTCTGTTTTTAATGACATTTAAATTCACAAATCATTTGCCAAACTTGTTTCATGTTTTTTACCCTACAATACCTCATTTTATTGTGTTAAGTTTGGCCAAAAAAAATGGTCAATGTTCATGTTGACATAGATAGCTGGGAAATTGACATGGCATAATCTATAAAATCATTCGGACATTTCTATCCATATATGTAGATCTCAAACCTATGAATGGGGATATTCCCGAAACTCACATATGAAAAGAATGTGAGTTCGACAAAAAGAAAAGCAACTTGGATAACGCATCAGATCGCCCTTCGTAAGAGAGTAAGAAAGTTGAATACTCCCTTCGTCTGCCACCGAGAGGAAAAAAAGTGGTTATGCATATTAATTGTAGGGAGAAAGTTACTAAAGATAGAAATGTGTTACTTCTCCCAACTTTTGTCACAGTTTGACTGGGTACGAGTTTTAAGAAATATAATAGAAAGTGAGTTGAAAAAGTAGGACGTGGGTCTTACTTTTAAAGTATTAGTTTTATAATAAAATGTAAGTGTGAATAAGTTAGTGGAATATGAGGTCCATTACCAAAAATGGTAAAAGTTGAAATATGACGAATTTTGTTGGACAAATAGAAATGAAAAATGTGAAAAAATTTCATGGACGGAGGGAATATCAGGCAATCAAGTTTCATGCCCGTATTGGCTTATAAAGAGCTAGCGGGAGAATCAAGTTTATTGACAAGGATTATAGCAAAAGCAAAAGCAAAGCAAAAGCAAAAGAAAAGCATATCCAATTCTACTCTGGTTTCCTCATTGTACCAATAATCCGTTTCCATTCCTAAACTCTAAACCTTCTCTCTGAAACAATTATCACCAGCTGAAAGAATGGAGGGAGAAGCTGCTGCCGCCGTCCTTCAAGTACTTGTTCAAAACCTCATCGACCATTCCAAGAAAGAGTTCTCACTTGTCCGAGGCCTCAAAAAAGAAGCAGCAAAGCTGACCGATCGTTTGGGTACACTCCAGCAATTCTTGAAGGATGCAGAGATGCGTACCATTCCCGGTGGATCTGTCAAAAGGTGGCTCAAGAGGCTTGAAAATGTGGCCTTCGATGCTGACAACGTTTTGGATGAGTTCAACTATCATCTCCTCTGCAAACAAATCAAGCCCATCATGCCCAACGAACCCATCAAACCCATGAAACATAAGGTACTCTCATGCTTCTCCTCACCATGCGTTAAATATTCACGCTCCCGAAATATGGCTCTTAGGATCCAAGAAATCAATGAGAACTTGGAGGTCATTAACAAAGAGGCTGCGGATCTTGGCCTCAAAGAGATGCTTGCCACCAATGTGCCCACTTTGCCTGATGTGTCTCGTGAAACTGACTCGTTCACTCTTGATCCAATTTTTATTGGAAGAGATGAGGAGGTCTCGAAAGTAGTTGAGATTGTTATGACTAGTGTCACAACTGATGAACGTGTTTCTATTCATGCTATTGTGGGAATGGGAGGATTGGGGAAGACTACTTTGACTAGGAAAGTCTTTCATCTTTTAAAAGAAAAGAATCTGTTTGGATCATATATTTGGGTGCATGTTTCTCAAATTTTTGATCCAATGGCTCTTCTAAAGAAAATCCTCAAAGAGTTAGCTCCTCATAAAATTGAAACTGAGATGAGTAAGCAAGATACTATGAAAAAGTTGGAAGAAAGTTTGAAAGAAGAAACTTATCTTCTTATTCTTGACGATGTTTGGAATCAAGATCGTCCCGCATGGGATGGTTTTATCCAATCCTTGTTGGGCGTTAGTTCTATTAAGGGAAATGTTATTGTTGTTACCACCAGAATTAAGGAGGTTGCTTCAACTGTGAGTCCACATTGTCCACACGAGTTGAAAGAGTTATGCGAAGAAGATTGTTTGTCAATTATCAAAGAAAAAAGCTTTGGAAAAAAAGATTTTCCATTGGAATTTGAGGCTATCGGGAGAAAAATTGCGAAAAGATGTAAAGGTTTGCCGTTAGCCGCCAATGTAGTTGGTGGAGTATTGCGAAATAAAACTAAAGCAAAATGGATCTCAATCGAACAGAAATGGCTTGCACACAATGAAGGAGCTCATATCACAGATATATTGAGGTTGAGCTATGATGAATTGTCTGTACCATCACTCAAGAAGTGTTTTGCATATTGTTCTGTTTTTCCTAAAGGTCATGGATTTGGAAAGCAGGAATTGGTTGAGTATTGGATGGCGGAAGGATTTCTTGAAGTTGATGGAAATAATGACTTGGAAGTTGTGGGAGAAAACTTTTTCAATATACTTCTGGACAACTCTTTACTGCAAATTACAAGAAGATATAATGATCGGGTGGAATGTGTGATGCACGATCTTCTGCATGATCTTGCATATTCTATTTTAGGTGGTTCTCAAGATGCATCTGACATCGTCCCAGTTCGATACATGTCCCTTGAAGACAAGTCAAAGGGTGTTTTGGAAAAAAATGCAAAATATTTGCGAACATTATTGTCCATGGATAACAGTTATGGTAACATGCTCTCAGAGTTCAAATGTCTCCATGTTTTAACTTTTGGAAGCTGTCGAGTTTGGAGATATTGGAATGCCCCAATTTGAGAGGACTACCAGACGGTCTGTGCACCCTCAAATCTTTGGAGAAGTTGATTATAAGGGATTGTCCAAATTTGGAACATATGGGCGTACAACAATCAGAAGGAAGCATCACCCTCACATGTCTTAAAGAGTTGGAGATTGAGGAGTGCAATGCTTTGGTGTATCTGCCATGTGAACTGCTAGGATCCTCGCTTGAGACACTGAGGTTGGTGAATTTAAGTAGCCTAAAGAATGTAGCCGAGATAATTGACTGTCTGCCTAAATTGGCCCGTCTAACACGTTTGAAAATTCTTGGTTTTCCTCGATTTTTGGCCTTTAACTATTATAGAGGTAATCATATCCTGGAATTAGATTTTAGTGTGATGGGATCAATGGAGACTGTTGATGGCATATTGCAAGGATGCAACTTCTCCTCAATTAGGGGATTGGAATTGAAGGGGAGGGAAGGTTGGAAAAATCTGCCGGAGATTTGGAATTGAAGGCTCCAATTCCATAGCCCCAATTCCGTGGTACCAAACGGATTTATCTCATTATTTTAGCATTTTAATAAAAATGCCCCATGTAATTGCAAAAAAGTACTCATTATATTAATTTTGAGTAATTCTGTCACAATATTACATTGATTAAATAAATATGTTATGTTTTGCCTAAGCACATGGAAAATAGTGGAAGATATATATATATTTTTCCACAACTTTTTAATCTTTTCACATAATTTGCAATGTGGGTAATTTTTCTCAGTCGTTTTCCCACCTTTTTAATTCCAATTTATGATTATATTTAATATTATATTACTGTGATAATATTTTTGCATGCTTTCCACCACTGAAAACATTTGACAATAAAATGGTTTGATGAGGCAGGAGTGGTGACAGAAAAAGATGATGCAGTGTGCAGGAAGGAATGTTGGAGAATTTTCTTGGAGTGAAAAGCAATGCCAAAATTCATACAGTAAGAAAGATTGACAATTGTACTCATTTTACACATGATTATGGCATGATAATTAGAAAACGTTAAGGTATTTAAGAAGTTTGGATTGATTGTTTCCTGTAATTAGTATCCAATTCCAATTCCAATTCCAATTCCGTGTACCAAACGGAGCCTAATAGTCATTGCTAGGAATTTCTTCAATTATACCCCTTGCAGTTTAGCATTAGTATCAAAAGTAAAAACCACAAAAAGGAACAATTAAGTAACAATATTGAGAGATTGTTCTTTAGGCACAAAAAATACACAAACAAAATTGGCTAATATAGTATTCTTTCATATATCATTTGATGAAGTAAGGATGATAACAAATTGATAAACTCTGTGTATGTCTATAGTTAATTGACATTGTAAAAAAATTATAATCACAAGCTGTGTAAATGGATCGAATCTTTCCCAAAAGAATTAAGGTAAAAGTGAGCTTACTTTGAGAAGCCAAGATTGGGAAAAATTAAGACATTTGAGTCACTTATTTATACTTCTACTCCACTACTGCTGGTACGTGTCGAACCCTTTGTTGCTCTCTCGCTCTCCTCCTTGGCCCTTTGGGCAAAAATACGTCTTCCCGGGGCCAAGCTCTGTCAAATTACAATATGGATGACGTCTTTGTTGATGGCCGCGCTCTCATTTGCTGCGCTTCTTGGCTTCACTATAGAGGATAACACCAATGACGGTAAGGGAGTATCCAAGCATCCCCGTTACAGAGACGGGATTCTTGAAGATCAGTATGGAGACGACCACTGCTACTGCCCCTTTCGCATTTCCAAGCACCTGATATTCATTGAGGAAACAACAGGTCAGTTTTAGCTGGAAAATCCGCGAACAATTATTTCACATAGCCACGGTATTGTGCAATATAAGATCATGATGTATGATACGCAAACAAAAGATAATTTGATCCAAAACAAAATCAGGTACGAGCAAGCCAACGATGTTAGGTGAAATGGAAGAGATTTTAGAAAGGCTTTCCACAAGATGGAACGATATGGGGATTCCTTCATCCATTAGACACCTATGAGCTGTCGATATGTTCCACACACACTCAGAAATACACGAGGGAAAAGATTCTACCCAAAATGATTCTTAAGTAAATGTCTCAGAAAACATGAGGGAAGAGATAAACGCTGTTCGAAACCACTGAAACAGCCTCCGCAGGTAGAGATATACATGTAACTTGATCGTGCAGAAAATGAAATACACCAACTGGGTAATATGAACAAGAAATATGCATTCCAACAAATTATCACATGTGAAAATAATATCAAATTATCAATGATTCGCGAGGAAACGCTCTTTAGATTGAATGTGCTTATTTATCAGACAAATTATCTACATATAGGTAAAGATACAATCTTCATCTACACTTTCTGCCTTTTAGATGTGAAAAGCAAAAGGAAAAAAAAAAGTTTGTTACTTTTCACCAAAAGTTGAAAAATCATTAAGAATTGATAAGAGAAAAGCTATGACATATGAACAAGAAGAAAAAATACCTGAAGAGTTAGAGCACTGGTGTGTTTCGTGACCAGAAAGTTGGTCAAATTTACGAAATACGCCAGCGCAGAGTTGAACAACAGCAACCAAATAATTCTGACATCTTCTCTAGCTAATGCTAATGTGATACCAACAACGTTTTCCTCCATAAAAAGCGTAGCGGGAAGCAGCAACACAACAGCTATAGGAGCCATGTACAGCAGCAGGTTCATAGAATTCAATTTTTCCCTTCATTGAAAACAAAAAACTTTCAGAAATCCACATAAACGATACGAATCTCTTCCCTATCATTAACCGGTATACAAACACGAGGAAGCTTACCCTTCAGACGAAAGCAAAATCCCCTGAACCACTGATTTCAGTGCCCTTGCAGCTGTTGCTCCGACACACATTAGAAAACCGAACAAATGGAAACTCGGCTCACCCTAACAGCAAGAATTCGAACCGAAATCAGCTACCACTCGATTAACTAATCCGAATAATGACTATATCCTTTGAAGCTAGAACTAACACAAGATCATTCAATCCCAATTATCATTCAAATTGCAATTTAAACCCCTTCTTTTAATCGATAAACCCCACAGAATCATTTTCCATTATATGAATCCCCCAATTCACGATCCCAAAATCATCTCAACAATACAAAATCACAAACAAAAGCAGCCTAAATCAAATCAAGCAATCAACCGATCACACATACCCCACTGGCGATGACGACTCCGGTGACCACAGGAATCAGAGTCACGTAAGTCAACCACGCCTCCCTCTTGAGAGTCATCAAGTAGGCGAAGACGGCGGTGAAGAAGGGCGTGGTGGCGCCGATGGCCTGATTGAAGCTGACCGGCAAGTACTTGAGCGAAATGTTGCCGCTGACGACCGAGGTGCAGAAGATCAAGCTGAGAGCCGAGATCTTCATGAACTGAACCCTAGATCTTATCGTCTGCATCGGCACGACCTTCATCCACGCAATGGCGATGTAGCTGAGCAGCGCGCACGCCGTCATGTGGCACATGGTGAGGAAAATCGGGTACTTGAAGCCGTAATTGCTCAGCAGGTACTTGTTCAGCAGCAAAACCCCAATGTTGGACGAGTACCACGACGTCACCAGCCCGATCGTGAAGAATCGGCCCGTGGATTTCATCGTTCTGATGATTGGATTGGGAAATTGCCGAATCAATTGGGGGAATCAGCGATTGAAGTGTATAATTTAGGGATTGAATTGGGGGAGTGAGGGGTTTTTGGATTGATTGGATCAATTAGGGCTGAAAAGGGGGTGGATGGGGAGAGACGAAAATGTGGGATCCGAATCCGATCATCGGAGCAGCATTGGCTGAATTCGGAGGGATCTGGATTGACAGAGACGAGAAAGATCGGAATTTGAGAAGGAGATTGGGAGAGATGAAGAAATGGCGATTTCACAGTATGCAGAGAGTCAGTGAAGAAGAAAGTCTTTAATAACAGAGAGGAATTGTTTGGGTTAAAATTAAGATGGATCAACTAATTACTTTATTGAGGTGAAATGTAACTGTAATTACTATATAAGTATAAGTTGGTTTTATAATTAAAAAATTATGTTAGTTGATATAGAGATAAATAGTGGTGGTTTGACCTACACTATTTATTTAGTTTTTTTAATTACAAAATTTGTATCTACTACATTAGTATAGAACATTGGTAAAAATAAATTAATAAAGTTTTACTCCCTCCGTCCCATAAAAGTTGAGTCGTATTCCTTTTTCGTCCGTCCCAATAAAGTTGAGTCATTTCCTTTTTTAATAAAGGACAAAACATCTAATCACTCTTACTTTATTCAATCATTTACTTTACTCTCTTTTTATCTTTCCTACTTTTTTCATCTCTCCTATTTATTTAATATAAATTCTTAATCTCCGTGCCCAAAAGTTTTGTCTCAACTTTTATGGGACGGAGGGAGTATTTAGTACTACCTCCGTCTCTTAAATTTTGATACACTTTGATCCGACACGGTTTTTAAGAAATGTAATAGAAGGTGAGTTGAAAAAGTTGATAAGATGTGAATCCTACTTTTAAAGTATTAGTTTTATAATAAAATGTAAGTATGAATTAATTAGTGGAATATGAGGTCCACTACCAAAAATGATAAAATGTGAAGTGTGTCAAATTTTTAGGGACAGAATAAAATAGTAAATCGTGTCAAAATTTGAGGGATGAAGGTAGTATCTACTGCAATAAAGGTGATTTGACCTACACTATTTATTTAGTTTTATTTAGTTTTTTCTTTTTCATTCTATTTGCTAGTACAACACATTTGGTTTTTGTAAATTTTAATCAATAGTTTAATTTTGATATTATTAAATAGAGTTTGTTATACTGCATTAGTATATTTTAATATGGTTATTATTCAGCATTTAATTTCATTTAATTCAGTTAATTGTCCATAACTAGGTAATAATGTTTCTTCCCAAACTAGATTATTTTTCTCATAGAAATTAGCGCCAGAGATAATAACTTACAAAAATGGTAAAGAATATCATACACATGCAGTTTCGTAAATACCAAAGTATCTCAAAAAAAGCCTTGAAACATTCCTTAATTTTTGGAAGCAACATTTTCATTTTTTTAACGAAGATGACACCTTCCTATAATTTTAACATTATTTTTATATTCGGCACCTACAGCTATAGGTTATTCCTAATTGATCATTCGGTAATAAATTTATCGTCCACTTTGTATCTCGTCAAACACTACTAACCCAAACTGCATGTTCATATCCAAATTTACTATAAAATCTGTAACTTGATTGCCTACTTTAATATTGTGATTCCTTATTATATTGCAGATTACTTAATTTTTGGAAGCAACATTTGCATTTAATGGTTAATAATATTGTGATTTGCTATGATTCTAGTTCAAAGAAAAAAAAATCATTTCTTAACAATTTAGTAAAATGTTTAATTCACCTTAAAACCATTTTTTTTTACTTCGGATAACTATGCCCTTCATTGGAGTGGAAACATAATCAAATTAAAAGAGGTGGTAAAATAAGAGATTTAAGCATTAAATAAACTTATAATATGAAATTTATTCATTTATATTAAATTTATAAAAGTACATTTTTATGGTTAATCACAGCGAATGCATGACACGCAACAGTCATGTTATTCAGATGAAACTGAAAAGCAAAGGCCTAAATTGAGTAGTAATCACACTTAATGCACTCGATCCCATATTATGGGCTTTTCAAGAAAGATTTTCAATTGCTAGTCATATAATATAAACTAAAATAAAAATTAATAAGTGGTACTTCCTCCGTTCGCTGTTAAGAGTCTCATTTCTTGTCGGCATGCGTTTTAATAAATGTTAAAAAAATTTATGGAAAAAAGTTACTAATTGAATACGTGTCTCACTTGTGTGCATTGGTTTTAATGAAATACGAATAGAACGAGTTAATGAAATTTGGTACCCTATTACAGTTATGGTAAAAGTGAATCAGGACTCTTATTTGCAGACTGACTAAAGTAGAAAAACGGGACTCTATTCGCGGACAAAGAATAGTAAAGTTAATTCCAAAAATTTCAATTATCCCAAGATGGTTTTTTCTTGACAAATTTGATGCAAAGTTTGTATATAAGTAAAGTTTTAGTGATATCAAATAACAATGATGTAAATGTGTAATAATGTGGTGATGGTCGTCTAAAAGACATCCTTTGAGAGTAAGAAACTACAGATATAAAAATTAAAATAAAATAAAGTAAATTTGGTCAAACATGAGGAGTAATTTTTTAAAAGTTTTGTGACTCTTCATTCAAATTTTGAAATATATCCCGATAAATCTGAATTTCACCGAACTCTATAATTTTAAAAATAATTAATTCTAAATAATATTCCATCCATTTTTAGGGCGTCCTTAGATAAATGACTCATATAATCTTTTATCAACCACTTTAATCTCAATTATTTTACAGCCTTTAATATTATATTCTTTCTTATTAAAATTAAACTCATTGGACACCAATTAATTTTCTCGTGGCAACGGCAAAATAGAGAGAGTATTAATTTAGCTTGAGCCCAAAGGCCCAAATATCATTACTAAACGGGCCACGTATTCCTTAGATGGGCTTTAATAACCTAGGTCTGATATGGAACACACTAGATTATTTTCACATTAACTTTTAGGCAAATCATGAAATGAAATTATTGGCTTCATTACAAATCAATTGGAATATATATTGGTAGGAGACATAATCAAGTAAAATTTTTACCTCTCGACATGAGAAATTTAATTGATCCATTGTATAATCTACAATTATCATTAAAATATAGCATTCCTACTATCTAATTACATTATTAAATGTTCCTTTAGTCCTTCATTATACTAAGATATAGTACAAGTATTCAACAAATGAAGATTACATACTATGAAGTTAAACTTACAAATATTTATTTGCTCACTAATAATTAATCCTATTTTCCTCTCAATAAATTATGCCATAATTAATTGTCAATGAAAAGACTAACATTTTTTAAATATAAAAAATGATCGTGTATATAATATATTAATTTTGACTTGGTCCAAGTAATTTTAGGACTAAATGAGAAGATTCCACATTTTTAAATGAAGAGTGATAAACCATTACCTATGCACTTAATCAGATTTTGATTGGCATATTTAATTAAACATTAAACCTTCTTTTGTGCCGACGACTCAACAGTAATCACAATTGTAATAATGATTACTAATTTACTATAGCTTGCAATTTTTTCTACCACTAATAGCATCCCCAGTGGGGACGGACTTCCCATAGCCTTCCCGATGGACTTTCCAAAAACACCTTCTGCCACGTCATAAGGACCTCTCACATCACTGCCACGTCATAAGGGCTTCCCATTGCACAGTGATAGACATCCCATAGCCTTCCCGCGCGGACTTCCCGCAATAAAAAAACTCACAAATTCACCAAATTAAACAATTTACGGAATTAATAAACAATGTACGGTATAAAAAATTCGGCATGAATGCGTGGAAAATGCAACGATTTTATTTTTTTTTAAAAAAGCATACATATGCGTTGAATCTATGATATGTTTTTGTTTTAGGCCTTCATTTTCAACGAAAATACATGCGTTAGAGTTTTTAAAAAATTCGCATATATAGAGTTTGCAACGGGACGTCCGCCGCGAACGTTCGTCGGTATGCCACAATGGCGGACGTCCGCCCGCCGTTGAGACGGACATCCCGTTAACGCCGCGGATATCCCTTGTCCGCATCGGACGTTCGTGTCCGCCTCCATCCTGCGTAATGGCGGACGTCCGCGACAGACGTCGGGCACGCTAGTCAGACGCCCGACGGACTTCCGCCGCTGCTGATGCTCTAAGTTCGGTAAAACACGAGTTCAGAGAAGCAAAGCCGCTTTCTAGGAAGCTGCATGCCTAGGTGGGCCCCACAAAGCGCTCACGCGCACTAGGCCCGTGTACTTGCCCTAGGAGCCAAGCTCCCTGACTGGGCGAGTGCACACCCAGTAACTTGACAAAAAAATTATTTATTGTGCTTTTAATTTATGCATATAATAAGTTATTAAACTTTTATTCAATATTAGAGACACTATATATTTTATTACTACTAAATTAATAGTCTCACACTCAATTCTATTTTTTTTTAAATAATTACTAGTACAATTATATGACTCCCTTAGTTGACCCCAACTCGATACCTACTCGAATATTTATTTAGAATCTATGTTTAATTATTTTTGTCACCCAACAAATGCAATTAAAGTGGAAGACCAAGTCAACACCAACACTACTCCCATAAATTTTAATAAACTCCACAAGTCCATCAATGCTTGACTTTTGACACCTCTAATTAGTCATGATCAATTATTCTACCCTATATAAGGTCTCAATACTTATAATTAACTGTAACACAACATACAACATAACACAGACAACTCATTTAGCAACGATATTATACCAGTAAAGGAAGAAAAAAAAAAAATGAAATTTCCCTTTACACATTGTGTAGTGTTGTTCTTGATGGGATTCTTGCTAATGCAGAATCAATTGGTTCTCTCAATGCACAATCCTTACGTGAGCAACCATAGAAGGCTTAGGCATTCACTGGGGCGGCCTCCGTCGCCAGTCACCGCCCGAATGCAGAACCAGGGGGCAAGGATCCCCTGCTGTGTAGAGAGCATTTATTTTGGATCCCCAGCAGAATCAGAACACGCCACTCTCGCTCCATAGCCGGGGCCGCTAGCCCCCGCCCCCATGCCTAAATTGTTAAGCATTGTGTGTTATTTTTGCTAAGCGAAACTGCGAAACCAATGTATTTTATTTTTCCAGTAATTGAATTACATTGTGCAATATTTAGCCAAATTTCGGTTAGCATGCGCCACGTAGTGTTTGAAATCAAAGTATTAAATCACGAAGTTTCAAATTTTCTCGATTATTTCATTTGTAGTATAAAGATGTTGTCTTTTGATGATGTTTAAATGACGTTATTTTCTTAAAATATGAAACAAAAAAATAAAGGAATTTAAAAAAATAAACACTTATATTAGAGTATCCACATCCGTGCTCTTTGGCAAGAGCACGGATGTGGGCCCCGGACCCACTTTTATTCATTTTTTACTCCCTGCTCTTTGACAAGAGCACAATACCCACATCCATGCTCTTCGCAAGGACATGCTCAAGGGTCCCACCATTCCAGTATTTAATTTAAAGAAAAACATTTCCACAATATTAAAATGAAGTAAAAATATCCGGAATACTATTACAAATAATAAAAAAAATTAAAAATTACATAATTAAAATCCTAAAAATTTAAAATTACATAATTAAATGAGGAAGATGTAGATGAGTTTTATGAAATGGATGATGAATGTGTTGTATGAAAAAATGGATGATGAATGTGTGTATTTATAGATGTTTTTGGGATTCAAAAATTTAAAAAAAATCAAAAAAATTTCAAAAAAACGGTAATAAACGGCTATATTTTTTGGGAATCCAAGAATATATATTTTTTTATTTTTGTTATTATTTTCATTTTTTTTAAAAAAAGAAAAATCCAACGGATAATCCATTGGCGAATAGAAACGCGCCACGTCAGCATGCTCACTGGCACGGACGTGCTCAATGCATCGAGCAGCGCCGTGTCAACGGATTGAGCACAGCGGCGACCAGCGGTGCGCCGCGCCAGCGGCACGGACGTCGTTCGTGCCAGTGAGCACCGCTGCGGATGATCTTAGTGAAACACGTCGTTATGAAAATCATCAAAAGATGACATTTGTAAATAAATTAGACAATTAAAAAAATTAAACTTTAATAGTAATCAGTATTTTAATTACAATTCTTATGAGATTGACTATGGTTTAATTTTTTATATTAAGAAAAATACACAAATAATGATATGATACTGGAAAATAAACTACTACTAGCTAGTATAAAAATACTAATTTAAATATGTTTAATAATAATTTATAAGGGATTATTATACAATATTTTCCATATATAAAAATCCCACGAATTGGAATAGAAACCAAAAATCTATTCTCCAATCTCCATACAATATCCCTTAAACACAGAAAAGAAAATGTGAAAGAGGATGCATGAATATCAAATTTGGGATACTAGTGTGGGAATGTACCATACCGACGCTGTTTTAAATTACATATATTAATTGTTAGATATAAGAGCAATTTAGTCAATTATAAACGCCAAAGTCTTATATACTCCTATTTGCAACTGGTTAAATAATGTCTGTGGGCTATTAAATTTTTATCCATTATTTTTTGGGCTCAATAATAGCCATACTATCACTAAATTAACAGTCACACACACACACACACATACAATTTTTTTTTTTTTTAACAATTATAACAGTTGACTCCAACTCCATTCGGCCATACCTACTAGAATACTTATTGATTGTAACTTAGTAGAATATTAACGAATGCAATTAAAGTGGAATTCCGAGTCAAAAACAACACTACTATTAGTGTTTCGGGATTGAAGATAATTACCTAACTCAATAACCCCAACTATGTATTAGTGCTTGACTTTTCACTCATGACCAAATTATTTTACATTATATAAGATCTCATAGAACACAACCTTAGTAACAACAATATACCAATATAGGAAGAAAAAAAAATGAAATTTCCCTTTACACATTGTGTAGTGTTGTTCTTGATGGGATTCTTGCTAATGCAGAATCACTTGGTTCTCTCAATGCAGAATCCTTATGTGAGCAACCATAGAAGGCTTAGGCTCTCACAGGGGCGGCCTCCGCCGCCGATCGCGGCCCGGGAGCGCCACCAGGGCGTGCCTCCGTCTTCGCCGCCGCCGCCTGGGCCTCCCTCTCCTTGCCGGATATGTTAAGCTTCTCCATAATAATGCTATACTACAAATTAATGTTGTGATGTTAATCTTTTTTTAATGAATAAATGTGTAATTTATATTCCTCCAATGGATTATAAATTTATTATGTATGAAACTATGGATCATTGTATTTTGTTTAATTTTTAATCAATTATATATAAGTTTCATGTATGATTTCTTAGTACCACCATTGTAATGAAGCTCAAAGCAAAGACAATTTAATGGTAATTAGGGTGTTCTGGTTGTTGAATTCTTAATTTAATTGGTTTTATGTAGTAAGTATTATTTATGCTATAACTATTGAGCAAGTGGTGAATTTGCTATTTATGAAAACTATGACCAACAAAAAAATATCCATATTTCAACGAAATAATACTATTTTGTTTTATTCACTTTAATATAAGGAAAAAAATTATAATAAACCGTGATGATATAAAAAAAAAGCGTTACATGAATAAATTTGTGGTCGGATTTTGAATCCAATAGTGAGTGAATTTTCCATATTTTGAATCCATACATTTTGACAGTCAACACAGTTTTTATTTTAAAAGGAATTTTGAGTTTTAATTTTTAACTTTTCCCTGTACATTAATTTCTTTTGGCATTTGAGAAAATATTGCGTAAATTGTTTACTATTTTTATGCTACGTAAGAGAATAGTTTAACTGTGGAAAGCTTATCCTATAATTTTTGGACTTATGTGGGAAGTAAAATGGTAGCTAGCATTATCATTCGGTGCAAAATTTAATATTATAAATCATTGAAAAAGAAACTACTACACGCATTGCATTAATAATGCATAAATTTGTCTCCACTTTGCTTTTTTTTTTGGAAGTCAACATTTACAACATTAAATATATTGATCAACTACTCTTATACTACAATTTTAACCCCTAAAACAATTATATAATCAAAATAATCGAAAAATTACAGCTAATCATGAATTTATTTATTCATACCTAATCACATGCATGGGTCCAATTTATGTACGTATAGTACTTTGACTTTTGTAAATAATAAAAAAAGAAAAAAAGGAAAGGGATCACTCCTCTCATTTTCACATTGTTTCTATATAAGCTCAAATTTGCAATAATATTGACATAAATTCCTTAATTTTTTGGAAAAATATGAAACTCGCATTCTTCATCGGATTGCTTCTAATCCATTTCCATTTTTGTCTCTCAATGCAGGATAATCCTTTTGTGAGGAATGAAAGAAGGCTTAGATTTTCGCTGAGGCCGCCGCCGCCGCCAGCCGCCTCCAAATCATATCGCCAGGACGCGCCACTCTCTCCACCGCCGCCAACGGCGGTGGTGGCAACTCCGTCGCCGCGGCGGCCATGCCTAATATGTTAAGCTTGTGTGTATTTCTTTTCACCTATACCATGGCATGTATGATGATTTATCAATGTATTTAATTCAAAATAATAAAATTACATTGATTCGGAAAAAAAGAGGGATTCTAGTTGTAAGATATCTATTGAAACTGTCACTGGAATTGAGATCTTATCCAAAGAGAAAGATTTTTTTTATGCAGTTAGTTTTTAATTTCATTATTTGATAAAAAGAACTTTTTATAGTCTGGTAAATATGTTGTGTAATAAGAGGTGGACACACAAGAAAATATTGTGTAAATAAGAGAGGTATTCAATAGACATTTGTGTGAATGGTGTATTCCATATGTTATTCACATAGAGTCTTCTCTCTTACAGAGAGCATGTGTGTTACATGGTAAGAGTATCAAGCTATTCTAGGTGTGCATCAATCTACATTAAGTACAAATCAATTTCAATAATTGGAGCATATTCTTCACCCTTAACTTGATCTTCTTTCTTATTCTGACACTCCCCCTCAAGTTGAGTAATGTCATCACTTATACTCAACTTGCCCAAGACTTCATTAAACACCCTTGCATTCACAGTTTTTGTTAAAATATCGGTCAGCTGATCTTTTGAACGAACAAATGGCAATCCGATGATTCCCCCTTCAATCTTCCGCTTTGTTCTATCATGCTGAACCGGATTCTCTGATATGCTGATGGCTAGTATGATTGTTACGACTGGAACGATGGGGTGTGTGTTAGAAGAAGCGGTTTGTTACCGCCGAGTCCTTATTTTGGGCATAAAAAGAGGGTCTCTCAATATTTAAAGTTTTATATCTCATGAAGGAAGTTTCTAAGACACTGTTCCAGTTTTCATAAGCGGCTTTTCGATAATGTTGACTTTGAGCTAAACATAGTATACTATATAACTAAAGTTGTAACTCTTGGACTTATGTGATTATAGAAAAATAGTACTATTATTGTGTACAGTATTCAATGTAAATCATTGAAAACGAACGCAATATAACACGCATTGCCATGATACA
Organism: Salvia hispanica; assembly: GCF_023119035.1. Lineage (NCBI taxonomy): Eukaryota > Viridiplantae > Streptophyta > Magnoliopsida > Lamiales > Lamiaceae > Salvia > Salvia hispanica. The sequence continues at coordinate 2,325,483 of NC_062965.1, forward strand.
CGATATAATAAAAAATTGTGTTCGTGCTCTATGCGTTTTTGGAATCTAATTTTATTGGTTTTTATACAACTTGGAACACATCTAAGAGATTATATTCCCTCGGTTTCGACTTATTAAATCAGCATTTCTTTTCAATTCTTTGACTCCTCTTTGCACGCCATTAACTAATTATTTTTTCTATATTAATACTTCTTCGGTCTGCCAATACTTGTCCTACTTTTAAGAAATATAAAAAGAATCAAGTGGAAAAAATTACTTCATACGTCTCTAAAGAATATGTATTTTGAGTTCGACACGGATTGTAATGTAAAATTTATAAAATAAGAGAAATGTAAAGAGAAAGAGTAATTAAAGTATTATTAGTGGAAAATGAGTCTCACTTCATTAAAGAGAAAAGACTTTTCAAAATTAGAAAATGCATATTCTCGTGAGACAGACCAAAAAAGAAAATAACGCATATTTTTGTGGGATAGAGGGAGTAGTAAAAAGTGGAGTCTGTTACAAAAAATAGTACTCACAAAAAATAATACTCCCTCTGTCCACCATTTAAAGAACCATTTTGTTATTTTGGGTGGTTCACGATTTATAGAACTATTTACTTTATTTCATATTTAGTATGCGGAGCCACGTTCCACCAACTTTTTACCAATATAAAATTAACTTTAAATGAGTCCCACATTCCACTCATTATTTCCTTATAAATGGTAGCTACCGAGGGAGTAGATGAAACAAATATTTATAGACAGAATAGGAAATGGGATCATCTTCGTTGAAACACACCAAAAAGTCAATCTTCGTTGGCGCTAGGGAATAGTATAATTTTACTCTCCTAAATAACCGTACCAAAAAAAAAAAGCAAATCCCAGAATTCATTCATGTCAGACCAGACAGAGTGATTATATAAACAAAGTTATCGCAAGATTACAGCTAATTAATCCCATTATTTACACATAATGCTTGACTTTCTGACTCTAATATTATTATAGAAAAAAAGAAAATGAAAAAAAAGTACACTCCTCTCATTTAAATTTTCCGGAGCGAATCTCCTACACCACTGTTTATATATAATCTTACTTTTGTAATAAAATTGACATAGATATCTTAATTTTCTAAAAAAGGTATGAAATTCATTTTCTTCATCGGATTGCTACTAATGCATCACCACTTAGGTCTCTCAATACATGAGGATCCTTCCCTGAGGAATGCCAGGAGGCTTAAAGATTCGCTGCGGGCCCCGCCGCCGCCGGTCGCCGCCAAATCGTTTCGTCAGGACGCGCCACTCCCTCCGCCATCGCCCGGGCCGGTAACTCCTCCGCCGCCTTCACCACCGTCCCCATGCCTGAATCATTGATTCCTTGTGTTGTGTGTAATTTCTTTTCATTGACACCAATGTATTGTTTTTCCTTTCGATTTTTCAATAATATTATGCAATTTTTTTACTTTTACGTACCTTCGTCCCCGATTAAGAGTCACACTTTGACCGGACACAAGTTTTAAGAAATGTAAAGAAATATTGGTTAAAAAAGTTAGTGGAATGTGAGACCCATTTGTTTATATTGGTTTTATAATAAAATGTGAGAGAATTGAGTTAGTGGAATGTGTGACCTACTTACTATTTATGGTAAAAATGAAGTGTGACTCTTAATTGGGGACGGATCGAAATGGAAAAGTGTGACTCTTAATCGGGGACGGAGGAAGTATTTCTCAACGGTTCATTTTGTATTTTCCAAATAGAGTAGTACTATATTGATTTATAATTTTAATCTTTAAATAAAATTCACCTTTCAAGGGCAAGTGAAAAAGTGGAAGAACTATCTTACACTTTAATTCTACAAGATGCATGGCTTCTCCACTGATATAGATATTTAGATCAAAATGTAAGCACGGATTTGTTTTTTTTGTCACTCCCAAAATGCTTCAAACTAATTGGGGTTGGACAGGAATTATATACACCTTCCAACTGCCTCACTCATCCGATGTGGGATGGGTTTATACCCAACACTCGGCGCCCCCGTGAGGCTCATGAAGTCTCCCAAGAACGGGAGCATTGCTGAGACGAAGGTCGTTATGCCCAAGTAGCCGCCTCTCGCCACAATATGGTATTTTATACTCGTTACCATATTCTTTCGATCGGATTTGAATCAAGCAAAATCAATTGCCTTCGGATATCCCAGAGTTCCAATCCATCTTAGTAAAAAATAGATTGGTCTATTCTACTTTATACACGGAAAACTGTAAAAAAGTCTGAAGTTTGGTCAAATTCTGGTCTATCTTGCAACTTAAAGAATATTACTCACTCACGTCCATCGTTTAAAGAGTTATTATGACTTAAGGATGAATTTTAAGAAATAATTTGATTTAATTATGAAAAGTGAATATCTATCTTAATTCCTATATTCAAAGAAACACTCACCTATTGGAGAATAAATAGACTATCTATTTAGGCTCTCAAATGTTAATTTGTACACACATAAGACGGCCCAAATTACATTTGTAAAAGGGCCATGAATTCTTTATATGGGTTTCAATAACATATATCGTATCTTATTTAGAACACATCCAATTACTTTTACACATTAATTTGAGGGCATTCGTGAAATTAAATTATTGGGTTTAGTTTTCACATACCAATCAACTAGATTTATATTAGTAGGGGACGTAATCAAGTAGAAATCTTACATCAGCCAGCAAAATTTAACTTCGAATCATGTACTATCATTGTAGCACAATAAGTAGTACTAGTATTTTTTTTTAATACTTTGATAAATACTCCTTTGGTTCTTCATTCGACTAAGCTTGACAATTATGAGATTTTCAACAAGTTAAGATTAAATATTAGATACAGTTAGAATTGTAGATATTTATTTACTTAGGGGTGGGGAAATGGTCGATTCGGTTAGAACCGAACCGATTAGTTGGTAACCGACTCCCATTTTCTTCCAAATACAAGAACCGTAACCAACTTTAGTCGGTCCGGTTCCTTGAGGAACCGATCAGTTCTAACCAACAGATTCTTCGGTTCCACTTAAGGAACCGAAAGAGAGAGTAGCGGCGTGGAGAGTTAGACAACAGCCTCTTCGTCGCCGGCGTGAGGAGAGCAGCAGCCTCTCGTTGCCTCGTCAGAGAGAGCAGCGCAGCGAGGAGAAAGCAGCAGCCTCGCCGTCGTCGGCGTGCTCAAGAATTTAGATGAGAGAGCTCACGAGTTATTTGAATTTGAAACACTCGGTAATTTTTTTCATGGAAGATAAGTCAATGTACTATATCAGTATGGGATTTATAAGTTATTTGCTAATACTCTATATTTACTTAATACTGCATGCTACAGGACTCAAACCTTACTCTCATTGGGACAAATCTTCCCATCCGGAACCAACTGAGCTACACCATCATATCATAGAGGAAGTGAAAGGTTTAGGAAGAGACTCTTAATTCTTTTTCTCTTGACATACATGGCATTTGGTAGCATATGAATCATTCACTATATTTTTTAATTACATTCTCCATTGAACTTTCTGAAAATATTTAACTAGATTTTAGGTATTCTTCTAAGTTTTAACTATTCAACACATTGATTTAAACATCAAGTTAATTTTTCCATGATGATTTTTTTCACGTTTGTCTATTAATAATATTTAAATTATATTTCTACGCTTCAATTATTATTAGTATATCTATATATTATATATCTACAGTATTTAATCAATATCAAATATACAAATTACATACGGAGTATAATATAAAGTATTGTAAGTATAAAACTATTGTAATTAAAGTGGAAAACGACCTAGTCAATGCAAACACCACTCCCATAATATTTTATTTTTCTTTAGCTAGTACTCTAGATCCCTCCGTCCGCGGTTAGAAATCTCATTTCCTGACGGCACGGATTTTAAGAAATATTAAGAAGAGTAGGTGTAAAAGAGTTAGTGGAATATAAGTCCACTTGTTTATGTTAGTTTTAAATGAAATATGCGTGAAATGAGTTAGTAGAATGTATGACCCTATAAGCATTTATGGTAAAAGTGAAATGAGACTCCTATTCGCGGACGAATTAAAATGGGAAAACAGGACTCCTATTTGCAAAGGGAGGGAGTTGTAGTCTATTTTGAGTCTCCATCTATGTATGAATGCTTGACAACTCACCTCTAATTAGTCATGACCAATTATTCTACATTATATAAGATCTCATAGAACACAAAGTCACAAGCACACATCTTTTGGTAACAACAATATACCAATATAGAGAGAGAAAAAAATGAAATTCCCTTCTACACATTGTGTAGTGTTGTTCTTGATGGGATTCTTGCTAATGCAGAATCACTTGGTTCTCTCAATGCACAATCCTTATGCAAGCAACCATAGAAGGCTTAGGATCTCACTGTGGCGGCCTCAGCCGCCAGTCGCCATCCGGGAGCACTGCCAAGGCGGGCCACCGTCTTCGCCACCACCACCACCCGGGCCACCCTCTCCTTGCCTGATAGGTTAAGATTCTTCAATATAATATCTATATAAATTAATGTTGAGTAGTGTTAAAAACTTAAAATTAATATTTTACTTAATCATGGTACAATATTATTTCTCTATGTTTGCGTTTATTCATATACATAAATTAAGTTATTGTGTACTTATTTTAGTTTGTGTGTGTGAAGGATAATTTTTTTAATGACTAAATCAATACTTGTAATCCATCGATTTTATTTAGTCCGTCCATTAAAAATACTATAAACTTTTGAAGGGCATATGTTTTAATGCATAATTGATAAAGTAATTAAGAGAGAAAAAAGTGATTGAAATATTATTAATAGAAAAGAGTCCCTAGAGAGAAAAAAAAGTTTCTGAATATAGAAACTACATAACTTTAACACACATACTAAAATGAAAATAGTTTATATTTTTAATGGAAGGAGTGAGTAATATTTAAGCTCAAGGTATAAAAAATGAACAAAATCCTCTAATATTAAAATGGCTTCCCTAATAACTTATGTAGTCACGTAGCTTGATCGTACTTAGTATTTAAGGTTATGGGTTTGTGGTTGAAATCTCAATTTCGTGTTTTCATGTAATTAAACATAAGTAGCATTTATTTATACCTTTTGGACTTATATATAAATCACTCCTCTCATTTTCACACTTTTTATATATATGTATAAGAACGGTGTTGTAATAACATCGACATAGATTGCTTAATTAATTTTCTGGAAAAAAGTATCGTAATCTTCATCGGATTCCTGCTAATGCATAATCACTTGGGTCTCTCAGTGCAGGATAATCCTTTTGTAAGGAATGACAGAAGGCTTAAAGATTTGCCTCCGCGGCGGCCGTCGCCAGACCCCGGCGTGTCATATCGCCAGAAAGTGCCACCCTCTCCCCAGTCCTAAAAAAAAAAAAGACTAGTTTTACCCGTATCAATTTATATAAAATCGGATAAATTTGAAGACTACATAAAGAAATTAAATTTTTTTGTCTTAGTATCCGTTGATGTATGTGCATTTTGGAATAATTTAAAAGGCAAAATACATACTTAGGTCCTTATACTTTAGTCAAAATGTTCATTAGGTCCTTGTATAATTTTTTCGTTTTAATAGGTCCTTATACTTTTCACAATATTTTTATGAGGTCCTCGTACAATTTTTCGTTTTAGTAGGTCTTTATACTTTTATCATAACTTTCATTAGGTCTTTGTACAATCTTTTATTTTAGGGACTTTTTTACATTTATCTAGGATAATAATCTAAATTTAATTAAACTTAATGAACTTTTTAATATTTCATTATTTAACTTAGCATAGTCTATAAAGATAATATCATCTTGTTATCCAATAATCTCAATAAGTTGTAGAGAATAATAAAAAGATTAACCGTGATGATTGAAGATTAAAATCGATTTTTTTTTTAATAATAACTATCCGAATTTTCAATTGATTATTTAAATTTATATTGAAAGATACGTTTCCCTGAATATTTAAAATCATAAGATAAGTTAAATAATAAAATTAAAAGGTTCATTAAATTTAATTAAATATAAATTATTATCTAAGATAAAAGTAAAAGAATATCTTAAAATAAACAATTGTATGAAGACCTAATAAAAGTTATAATCAAAGTATAAGGACCTACTAAAACGAAAAAATTGTACGAGGATGTGATGAAATTTATGAGAAAGGTATAAGGACCTATTAAAATGAAAAAATTGTACGAGGACCTAATGAATATTTTGATTAAAATATAAGGATCTAAGAATGTGTTTTGCCTAATTTAAAATAAATTTTGTTGACATTTCAGTACTTAATAAATACTACTACTATTCTGTTTCTCTCGTGTGTTACTCGTGATTGGTTACTTCAAATATGTAATCAATTAAATAGTTCAAATCGCATCCAATGATTGGACATTTCAGATTATTATAAAAACTTATGTACTAGAAATAGTGGTATCACCAATTATAGCTAGCTCTTCTGGGATGTATAGAAATTATTGTACCTTAAATAACATCAAATGTCATAATTTATGAAGAGGGAATTAATGCCTAGGGCTCGTTTGATAAGAAAGATGATATATAAAAAGATTTGCAAAGTAAGATAAGAAATGTGGGCTTCGCATCAAGATAAACTCAGATGAAAATTTTTTCGTTGTTGTTTGGTAGACAAGCAATGAGGTAGAAGTCCAGAGCCTTTGTCCAAGCGGCAAGGGGTTTAGACATCAATGTATGGGGCGCCAAGTTTGAGCCCTCTTGACATCAGTTGTAATTTCCTCCTTCATATAAGAGTTAATTTTTTTATTTTTTTTTAAAAAAGCAATGACGTAGAAATGTTATCCGACCAAATTTGTGAGATACATGCATATCCTTGTATTTTAAAGAATTTTTTTTTTTTTTTTTAAAAAAGCAATGACATAGAAATACTATCCGACCAAATTTGTGAGATAAATATCCTTGTATTTTAAAGAAAAAACTATAGAGCTTGGATGAGTCATAAAAGATAACACAGACTTACATGATAGATTAATTATGATGCCAAACACTTGGAAATATTCATATAAATATTTATATTTAATCATTATCAACTTATCAAATGAGTCCCTAGTGTTTTTAACTTATGAAAGTGTCTCTCATTATAATGTCCTTGTGATTTAGTCACCCTTTGCCATTACAATTTTCTTATATGATAGAAGTTGTTTTTCTTGCATTAGTATATGCTTTTGATCTTTGGTGGACTGTAGCATTTTTTTTTACTCTTTTAGCCCATATTTTTATTTTGGGCAAGACCTATCTCATTTATTTTTTATTATATTTAATCGATGATGTGATATTCTATTAATTCATATTCTATTAATTCATATTCTATTAATTCATTCTACTTATATATATATTATAAATTAAGGGGTAATTGATAATCAAATGCTAACTAATTCCCAATCCAGAACCCAGAACTTCAACATTATGTTGGAAATTTCTCAACATATAGATATAACTTTATCAATATAATATGTAAATTTAAATCTCTAACACAAAGATATAATTTTATCAACATAAATCTATTGAGAAAGTTTTGTCTTTGTGTTGATAATTTTAATACATAATATTGAGATAGTTCTGGGTTCTGGATTAGAAGGTTGGTTTTATTTTAACGCGACCCCTATAAATTAATATATAAAAATGCGAATAAGTTTTCACTAGTATTTAAAACTTATATGGAATAGTACCTTCCTTAAAAACTTGCACCAACACAAAATGCGACACATTTTTTTTAAATAGTTTTATCAAAACGAAGCTAATTCCATAATATATTCATGTCAGATCAAGACAGAGTGATTATAAATCAAAGTCGTCGAAGATTACAGCTAATCCCAGAATTTATTTATGCCTAATCACATGCATGCTCCCATATGTTCTTATAAATATACTATATAACGCTTGACTTTCTGACTCTCAAATTATTAAAACAAAAAGATTAATGATCACTCCTCTCATTTTCACACTTATTTATAAATAAGCTGGCTTCTGTAATAAAATTGACATTTTCTGAAGTAGTAGTATGAAACTCGTATTCTTCATCGGATTAAATTTGTTATTTTCGTTCGTAACATTTCTTAAAACTCGTCCCGCCAAAAAATAAAACTCCTGGTGATGAACGGAGGGAGTATAACTTTTGGACTTATGTGAGAAGAAAAAAGAGTAATTTAGTTTTGTAAATCCTTGAAAACGACGAACGCAAAATAACACGCATTGCAATGATTTACATTTTACGGTATAACATAAAATGGAGTTCGTGCTCTATGCATATTTGGAATCTTCTTTAATTGACTATTATACAAGGTGATACACATATAAACTATTACTCCATATCCACTCGGTTCGTTTTAGTCAATCGGTATTTCTTTTATAATTCTTTGACTTATCTTTGTTTGTCATTTACTGCCTCCTTGTCACAAGTTGACTTGGTGTGTATTTAAAAAATATAATAAAAAATAAATTAAAAAATTAATGGAATGTGAGTTCTACTTTTATATACGGTTTAATAATAAAATGTGAATGAGAAAGAGTTATTGGAATGTGAGATCAATTACTAGAAGTAGTTAAAAATAAGTGTGACAAGTATTGATAGACAGACTAAAACGGAAACTAGTAGTAACAAATAATGATAGATAGACGGAATAGTAATTACTCCCTCCGTCCCACAAAGATAGTCTCACTTTGATCCGGCACGGATTTTAAGAAATGTAATGAAAAGTGAGTTGAAAAAGTTGGTGGGATGTGGGTCCTACTTTTAAAATATTAGTTTTATAATAAAATGTGAGTATGAATGAGTTAGTGGAATATGGGGTCCACTACCAAAAATGGTAAAAGTGAAATGGGACAAACTTTGTGAGACGGACGGAAATGGAAAAATGGAATAATTTTTGTGGGACGGAGGGAGTACTATTTTATATACCACTATATTTATAATCATTCTTTCTAAAATAGTTTTAAAATAAATTTAATCCCATAATTTATTAATGTCCCACATACATATATGTATAACTGTATAATGCTTGACTTTCTGTATCTCACGTAGTACTCCCTCCGCTCTTAATAAATTATGAAATTTTTAGACATAGATATTAAAAAATTGTTTAACATATTTAAAAGAAAAAAAATTAAGTAAGAAAGCAAAAAGAGAATAAATCAGTAATGAAATAAAATAAAATTAATTAAAAATTTAATTTTTATTAAAAAGGAAATATGACTCAAATTTGGTTGGAACGAAGAGAGTAGTATTTAAGAAATTGTTACTATGGTCAGTTTCATAATTTCGAATTAACTAATTAATTCATAATTTTTACAAGTATATTTTTCAATTATCATATACCATTAAAATTTTAATGAAATTGTCATTTAAATATAAATCGGTTAACTTCTGAACAATTAAGCATTATTTCCACTGCCGCTGCCGCCGTCACCATGCCTGAATTGTTAAGCTTCCCGGACCATGATTCGTGACATAATTTTGATACATCTGTAATTAATATTCCCTCCGTCCCACTTTAAGGGAATATTTTTAATTTCGGCACAAAATTTTATGTAATAGTATTGTTTTATGAGAAAAGTGAAAAAATAAAGTGCGCGAGGAAAAAAAAGTAGAGAGTGATATTTCTATATTTAGAAATATATCATTTAAAATGAAACTCCCAAAAAGAAAAATGTGTTACTTAGGATAGGATGGAGTCAGAGTGAGTAGTATTTTTTATTTTAAATAAATGGACTTTCTCTTAGTATCTCTCTCTACGCCATTTATATCAATAATCTAATCACTTTTTCTTTCTATCTCTTTCCTACTTTACTAGTTATACCATGTATTAAAACACATATCGTTTCAAAATATGTTATTTATGGGATAGGGGAATGGAGTACTATTAAAAGTTATATTCACGTTTCTAACTAGTTCACTTAAAGTTACTCTTATTTCTTTTGTTTACATAATAGCTCAGATTAAAATTTAGTTAGCTTTTTCAATATCTGAAAAATGTTTTTGGTTGTTTATCGTTAGTTTTGATGACATATGCATTAGGAATTTTAAGCTTGGGCTATCAACAAAATAATTCAGATGTATTTGTAGCTCAAGTTCGATCTAAAGTCATCATTAGACTAAATTAAACTACTAGTAACTAAAATTAAAATCTTGACAGTTCATTTTACATTTTTCCAAATACAGTATTCTATTACTAGTATTTTTTTATAACCACGTTTTGAAAATCATATTGCCATATAATTTAAATCTTTAAATAAAATTCAGCTTCAAGGGAAGTGAAGAAGAGGAAGAACTACCTTACATTGTACTAATTCTACAAGATGGCTTCTCCATTGATATAGATATTTACATCCAAATGTAAGTTCATACAATACCTATTATTCAATTACATTTAAACTAAAATGGACATTTCAATTGCAATTAAAAAAGATGGAGGGGCAAAAAACTACCCTCGAATAAATATAAACCTACAAATCAGCAAAGAGATGGTAGTTACTCGAATCAACAGCAATGAGCCTCAGCGCAGCAATCGCGGCTGCAAGAGCCATGCCTTCGAAGAAGAGGATGTTGAGCCAATGCCAGTTCTTCTGCAGCGACGTCAGCTTGTGCTTCCGCGCCATCATATACATGTGGTTCGCCAGAATGAACGTCAGAGGGAACGTGCTCAGCGCTCCCGTGAGGCTCATGAAGTCTCCCAGGAACGGCAGCATTGCTGAGACGAAGGTCGTTATGCCCAAGTAGCCGCCTCTCACCACAACTCTGAACGACAGGTTGCGTGCTGCTAGGGCGCTTCCTTTCAGATTGTACTTCGTATCCAAATATTCGTACATTGGACTTGCAAAGATCTGCAGGGTGTGTGTGTTTTCGTTAATCACTGAGGAACGCTTACTTTTCATGATGGATAAGACGCATGATCGAGTATTTTGTACTCGTTACCATATTCTTTTGATCGGATATGAATCAAACAAATTCAAGGGCCTTCGGATATCCCAAAGTTCCAATCCATCTTAGTAAAAAATAGATTGGTCTATTCTACTTTATATACGGAAAATTGCAAAAAAGTTACTGTGAAGTTTGGTCAAATTCTGGTCAATCCTGCAACTTATCGGCAGAAAAAACTATGAATTTTGGATTTGTTCAAGTAAACGATCCAAAGCGGATATACAGTGAGAGTGGGAAAATTAGGCTTACGTGCAAAGCAATGATCGTATGTAGGAAAGCTGAGATGTTGGCCGCGGCCTTCAACCAGACTGGGCCGTGGACGTTGTGCAGCAAGTAGGCCGATGCCTCCGATCCATATGCCCAGTAACCAATGAAGGTAACGGCGTACATTGGCAGAACACCAACTGTGAATTGGAAATACAGAGCTTTCAACATGTTGTCGACAACTGGCTGCTTCACTGTAGCCTGCCAAGAAGGTGAGTCGATTAGCCAACTGTGCCACCAGTCGGAAAAACAAAAGGACTAAACGAGCCGTGAGTTCTTTCAAGAGTCTTAGATTTCTGTGGGACCTGTATTTCTGGAAGCATTCCGGTATTGAATGCAAAAACGAGGTTTGCTGATGCACCGATGGTAGTGAAAATTTTGTTTGTCGTCGTTCCGTGAATGCCGTAGTCTCGGGGAGGAGCTTCGATGCCTGTAAAATAAAATCTCTTAGTCAGGAAAGAGAAAGTAACATGAAGCATCAACGAAACTCAGCATCTGTAAATCGAGCTTGCATAATAACAATATCCATACTTCAGCAAAAAAAAGGACTAAAAGAAGATGAAGCAACAGAATGGAATATAGCATCTTTATCAAAACCATACGCGATTTTCGAATACATACCATCTTTTAGAGCTAGTCCAATTGCGGTGACAATGTACACCAGACTAAGAACTGTCGAAAATACCAGCCATGCTCGTAGTGCTGATAAATGGGGTACGGCAATTGCAAAAAGGATACACGCGAAGCCAGCAATCGCAATGCAGTATGGAAGCTTCATACCCGACTCTTCTTGGAAGAGTGCGAAAAGAGCCTGCATATGATGTCAACGGAATCAACATATCACCTCAAGCCTTCGTCTATTCTGTTGGTCTTCTATCGAAACGGAACAAGAGTGGAAAAGCAAGTTACCTTAAGGGCACTGCCAGCTAAAATGATGAATCCCACATTGATCATGAAGAGATTAACATACTGCAGCGCCCACGTAATAGTATAGGCTTCGTCACCTACAACACAGAAACCTATCTTAGCCAAACAGCACCTTCGTCTCTTCGAAACATGCTCATTTCTTGCTCTCACCGTAGATGAATCCTGCAAGGTCTCTATATCTGATATGCCTCTTTCCTCCATATTCGTGAAGCTTAGCTACCAACATATTCGCATACAAAGATATCGCTGTTGCCAAAATTAGTCCGACCACGCCACCAACCCAACCCAACGGAACCATGATCGTGCCAGAGTATCCCAGCACATAGGCACTGTTTATCCCCGTTGTAAGCACAAATCCCACCTGTAACCATGAATCTACACGCGAAATATGAAAAATAAGCCGGAAATGAATAGATCACCGGACGAGCAACTGTAATTCAAATTAGTCTCAATCACATCAAAGGATCACTCTACAAGATGACGATCATAAGGAATCCCCAATCAAACTGCCCTCATATGCATAAACCAAACTAAAACCCGAAAAACGAAATTCCGAAAATCAAAAGCTCTTCAGCCAAATTGCTAACAGAACTACATTTCTCATGATCAAATCATAAACTAAAAATCAAAGTACTACACAACGAAATCAATCACTCAATCCAATCCAATTCACAACGAAATCAATCACTCAATCCAATTCACAAAAGGCATTAACAGCTTGAAAAAGACAAATAACATATCAATTTCATCAAACAATAAATCGATTAATTCTACAGATTTGAATACGAATTTATACCAATTGCACACATCAAATTCATGAAGTAGAAGATAACATAACAGTGTAAGGAGCTGAAATCGAGAAACCTTGGCTAATTTGATGGGCGGTATCGGAAATCTCAACAATCACAGAATCCTTAGAAGAGCTCAAAGCGGCGTCGTTTGACTCCGCAGCAACCACCATTACCTCGTCTCGCAAAAGCGCCGATGTAATACCACCGTCGTCCGCCGCCGAGCCGGAATTGAGGCGCAATCCACCATCAAAATCAGCATCAAACACCATATCCACACAGCCAACGGAAAGACACACAGTAATCACGCAGTGAGAGTGGAAACAAGCAGGAGAAAAGCTTGCAGTATGATTAAATGTCAGTAATCGTCACACTTTCAACGCAATTTGGTGATTTCATAGCTACGAATTGACGGTTTATTTCTTGATTTTTTTATTAACCGAAAAAAAAGGAAATTAGCAGTATTCTGTTTAACTACGGTTGGTTAAGATTACTTTGGTATTTACTGTTGCTGCATTTAAAAATATATACTCCTTCCGCCCCGCTGAATATAACACGTTTTTCTTTTTAGTTTGTCCCGACTAAGATGACACATTTCCTTTTTTAGTAACTTTCTCTCTCCAATAATACATTCAACCACTTTTTTTCACTCCTATTAAAATATACATCTTTCTTTATCTCTCTACTTTAATACTTACACCCACCTTCTCTCTCTCTGATTAAACACTTTAACCAATAACTCTTAAAATCTCGTGTCGGCTAAGCAATGTGTCATCTTAGCCGGAACGGAGGGAGTAGTTTATTTAATTTTCGAAATTGTCTGAGTTTTATTTGCAGTAAATTGCGTCTTCACCTCTATTTTTTACTACTCCGTCCACCAAAATTTGTCCTATTTTTTCATTTCCGTCCGTCCCCCAAAATTTGTCTCATTTCACTTTTACCATTTTTAGTAATGGACCTCATATTGCACTAACTCACTCATGCTAACATTTTATTATAAAATTAAGTACTATATAAAAATAGGACTCACGATCCACTAACTTTTTCAACTCATTTTTCATTACATTTCTTAAAATTTGTGTCGGGTCAAAGTGGGACAAATTTTGATGGACGGAGGTAGTAGCATTTTATATACACGTATTTTGACTAAAATAGGTCATGCAAAGATCAAGGATCATTTTTTATATTATGCTATAAATGGGCTATTGATTTTGATAAATTAATTAAGACAGTTGTGGTTAGTGTATAACATGGCAGACTATTAAATTCGATTGTTTTTATATAAAAAAAAGACTTTTTTTTTTAAATAGAACATTTATAGTGGGACAATTCAATATATATTAGCGTATCGTATAACTGTACAAGTGATGTAAGCTTTTTATTAAAATACAATACAGTGGTGTGATGAATTTTATTGGTAATTTCATTAGATTATTTTATTCAAGTTATAATAAATTACTGTATAATTTTTGTCTAAGGTTGTGTTAAAATGACAACCCTTCTTAAAGTGATACCGTGACTTCACTTATACAGTAATAGTGGTGGCATCCTAATATGCCCCTATTTGTCTCATATTCCGATCTAAGCTTCTTAATCGTAACATCATTTTTCCTAAAAATTTAATTTTTCTAAATGTAAATGAAAATAGTTAATGGAATTTAAATCCTATTTTTATATATAAGTTTATGATAAAATATTAGTGAAATGTAAGATTTATTAATTAAACTAGTAAAAACAGGATATTTCAAGAATCCTTGAGAAGAATACGTACATGTTCCAATTTTTCTTAGCCAAACAGTAGAATGTTTGATTTGGCCCCACTAGAGATTTGAGGATCTGGTATATTACTAAATAATCTCTACCTATCATATTATTTAAAACAAAGGTGCACCACCAATTTTCCCCTGATGTCATCAACCACAAATATCTTTCACAAATCACAATCATGGAGTTGAGAATCTTTTATTTGTTTACAATATATTTTCTCTTTTATCGAAGAAAGTTTATAATAATTCATGTTAAAACACATGTAGTATAATCAAACAATTGTGCACATTTGAACTTTGCTACTCAATTATTGAAAATTGAGTCATTAGGCATCTGAGTTTCAAAAGGTTGTGTGACATATATGGAACCATATTAAAATTAGTGTTCAATAATCAATAAAAATTAAGATGCCTATTTTCCCAGAAACATGAAATACTTTGTCAGCTTAAGAGGGAAGAAGTAGACACATCTCATTAGTTATTCTAGGTTCAACAACAAACTTTATACTCCCTCCGTTCCACAGTAGTGGAGGCATTTTTCGGCACGCAGATTAAGAAAAATTGTGTTGAGAGGAAAAAGGAAGAGGGATGAAGAGAGAATAAAGTAACATAGAGTAAAGTGAGAAAATGTGTTGATTTTTACTAAAAAGGGAAATATGACTCCACTATTATGGAACGTATCAAAATGGCAAAATGGCTCTACTACTATGGAACGGAAGGAGTAGTAGTTAGCATGTCCAAACAACGAGGAGCAAAATCTTGACTACGAGACAAGAAGCACGTATAGAGAACTCTTCGTGTGTATCCTTTTCGTGTCGAAACAGCAATTTTCATTAGACAATTCACACAAATACTGTCTTAGTCGGAGAAAACAGATGCGAAAACTGGGTAATTTAGCCACTTTTGCAATTGTTCTAACATTAAAAATTCACTAACCAAATCTGCATTTAACTTTGGACACAATATGTACTATTGATAAGTGATGTCTACTTCCTGATTGAGAGTAAGCAAGCCGCCATTCAAACGCGCTAGTGTGTTCAAGAATTCATAGAAGCACATCCGCTAGCAGATGCAGAGCACAATTCTATGTGTCCTTAACCTATAAGGCGATGGAAATCACACCTTACTCAAGAATTCACAACTTGTGTGTTCCACATCCTATGTTCGGACTTGGGCTTCCGTAAACACAGTTTTATACAGTTATAGCATATTCAAAGCTTACCAACATATACTCAGATTCTATGCTTCTAGTGAACAGGACATCTTCCTAAGGGATTTGGTCTCGAAGATACTACAACTAGCTCACAAATTCATGTCAACACTTCACAGTTAATACTTTGTTAAACTAAAGAGAAAAATTCTTTTGAAAATCTCTCATTCTAATTATACAGATATCATCAGGTTAAACCAAGCAATAAAGGCAAGTAACAACCCAAAATATGCACAAACTAAAACTGCTCCATTCCATGGTTCAACACAGCCAGAAACTACATAATCCATCACATTATATACTACCATTACAAAGCATAAAATAAAACAAGCAAATAACAAACTCTACTTCTTAGCATCAGGTGTGCTATCTCCAACAACAACATTGATCTTTTCATACCTGAAATCCCCCGAATGCACAGTGCATTTCCCCGGGATGGTCAGCACAGTCTCCGAGCCATTCTCGAACAACGCCCACAGGAACATCACAACCAATGCCAGCAAAGCCCCACACCCTGTCAAGAAAACCAATCCAGAAATGAAACCAAGAGCACAAATCTTCCTCTTCTGCGCCAGCTTCTCCCTCGAAAACGCCCTCGGATTCAACGGCTGCGAATGCATCCACTGCGGAACCTCCCTAGTCCGGAAATTCCATGTGTAGACACTGCTAGTCTGCATTGAGTTTCCAGTCGAAGAACTCAATCCAACAACAACCTCTTCACTTCTCCACATTTCACCCAAATCAACCTTATAAACCAACAGAGGACTGTAAGGCCTAGCAACCCCAAATTTGCTCAACCTAACCTCAATCCTCTTCGAGCTCGAATCGTAATCAATCCAAGAATGCAGCTTCACTCCACTCCTCAAATCCAAGCCAATCGACGACACATTGCTCGTCCTCACCGAAGCGAGGCTCCCGATGTCAAGACCGACGTGGTTCGCGTTCAAATCCCCCACATTTTCATCGACCGATGTGTCGAATTCGACCCCAAGAAACCGATTTTCCTTCGAAAGACCGAAACTTTCTCCGGAAAACGTGGACTGGAAGGCTCGGGGCGCGATCAGGAAGGCCAATCCGTCGCCATTGTGAGGCGAGATTGAGAATGTGAAATCAGTGGAGAACGAAACGGGGCGTTTCGACTTCGAGGCCGGGGTCGAGAGCCTGATGGGCCTTTTCTGGACGATCAAGCCGGCGCTGGGAGAGGAAATTGAGGGGTCGGTGAGGCGGATGAAGGAGCTGTTGTTAGTGAGCTTGGCGTCGCCGATGAGGATGAGATTCGAGCCGAGATGTGGCTTGTGGGGGGTGGAGAGAGAGAGCTGGACAGCTGATAGCAGCGTGGAAATGAAAATTAGAGAGATTAGTGGATGAATCGAGCAGGAAGGGGACGGCATTGGGTTGAATTCGAACATTTTTGCTGCAGCAGAGAGGAATTAGGGTTTCGGTTGAATTTGGGGGAAAATGAGTACTCACTTTGTATTTGGAAGATAACAGTTGATAAGTAGAAAGAAGTAGTTATAGATTTTGTGTTGCATTTACAAATCCATCATTTATTCCTTAATTCCTGATTAAATTTCTCCTTGACTCAACATAAAATTTAATAAATATAAAAAATAATTAAATGCACCTCAGCTGGTGAAATACAGCTAGAGATGCCAACGGTTTCAGAACCGCCAGTTCTGGTTTTAGAAATTGTTGAACCGAACTGAACCGGGAGGGTGTTTTTCATGGTTCTGATTCTAGTTCCAAAATAGGCAGTTTTTACGGTTTTTCACGGTTTTAAACCGGCGGTTTTTGGCGGTTCCGGCTCGGTTTCACGGTTTTTCGACGATTTTTCGTGGTGTCCAAACCGAATAGTTTATCTTAGTTTTATATAAAAAAAAATAGAAAATGTAAAATAAGATATTAATATTGAATATCCCAAAATGATGGAGTGGTAATATAGGATATTTAATGGTAATTGTTTATATTATCATATTTTCTACGGAATTCTTCTATATATCTCATTTGCTTAGTATAAATATTTCTCCATTGTGTCATATACTCATATTAAATGTTGATTATCTATCGATGATGTAACGACACATTTAATGTGTTGAAGGAATGTTTTGGACCACCGTTTTCAATAGTCATTTCTATCGATTTCTATTTAATAGTAAGATATTAATGGAGTACTCCCTCCGTCCAATTAAAGATGATCCACTTTCTTTTTGGTTTGTTCCAATCAAGATGATCAATTACTTAAAATAGAAACTTATTTATCTCTACTTTATCCCTCTCTCTTACTTTACTTTCTTCATTTAACACACAAAATAAAGTTGCATAAAATCCTGTGCCACCTAAGAAATGAGTCATTTTCCTTGGGACGGAGGTAGTACTAATTACTAACAAAACAAAATAAAACATCGGGGGGTGGGGGACTGGCTTCAATATTTTGTCTTTGATTCATGAATTATGATATTCTTTAGTCAGCATATATTATACGAATAGAATCGTGTATTATACGAATAGAATCGTGTGAAAATATACGATATTGTCATGATGAAAAATGACATTTACCTTTTACCTCTCAAACAGTCAAAATTCTGCAACGTGTAGATATTGGCTTATAAATTATAGTAGCATCTATAGTCTGAGTTGAAGTTAATTTTTTTGCCCCACTCATCCAACCTATCCAAAAACCACATAATTATATAGTTCGGGTTATAAAATAAATTTCAAAAAAAATTCAGCATTTAAATATTTTTTTATAATTAAGACTAGTGAATTGGGCTCAAAATTCAAGCTATCAGGATCAATTATAAGGCCCATAAACAGAGATGATGGGTCTGACTTATCTGAAAATTACAAAAATATCGTTTTATGTTCCTGTATAGAGCATCTACAACTCGGTCTGGGTTCAAACCTCAAGTCCTTTCTACGTCATTATTCCCCTAAATTTCTGCGCCAAACCACAACTCTTATAACACTACAGGTCCTAACCAGACCACAACTATTAAAGTTACACTATTCTCAACTACAAGTTATTTTACTCGTAAAAATAGAAAACGTTGAACAATTATAATATGAGAATTCATTTTTAATTCAAAAATTATAAATTATAAACTAGAAATTAAAAGAAATTGATCAAAATGAGAAAATCAAAAAGAGATCTCCACTTTCAACATAAAATTATACTCCCTCCGTCCCACTTTAGGAGTCCCGATTTACCATTTTTGGGTGTCCCGGTTGGAATATTCCATAAATGGTATTAGGCCCCACATTCCATTAACTTTTTCCCGCTCATATTTTATTATAAAACTAATATAAAAAAGTAGGATCCACATTCCACTATATTTTTTCACTAACTTTTCTTTACATTTCTTAAAATACGTGCCGAACTCAATTGGGACTCCTAAAGTAGGACAGAGAGGGTAAATTATATAAACTAAAAAAATAATAATGAAAATGAGAAAATCAAAATGAATCTCCACTTCCCAATTCCCAACATAAAATTGCACGTCCCTCTCCCTCTTCCTCCTCTTCATTTCTTCTTCTAGGATGTAAATTCCAAATGCAAAAAAAATAAGAAATTGTGGCCTGGGGTCTGGCCCGTACACCCGCAACGCCAGGACGGGCCGCAACCGGGCATGGCCCCAACACCAACAACGACGGGATGTGACTCAACCGGGCGCAGCCCTGGGCCTCTCCTTCGTCCCCAGGCGCGGCTCAGGCCTCGGCTCCCTCCCCTCAACGCACCAGGCTACCTGGATCCCGGCCCGCAACGTTATGGATACTCCTAGAACAACTATCAACTTAGTCTGAATTCTTTTATTCTAGTCCTGTTGTTTGAAATAAACTAAATGTGTTATCTTTATTATAAAAGAAAAAATGACTTAATCATGCCAGAGAGATCGGATAAACTTAGTTAAAAACAAATAGAAAACACATGAAGGTAACACAACTCTTTAGAACAATTTAAAACTGTTTCAAAATTCTTATATTCTCTTAGAAAGTTGGTGTATGTAAATAAACCATAGGCATATTATTTATGGAGGTCATATATGTATAAAAGTAAGAAAATTTAAAAATTGGATAATAAGGCCATATAGTTTTGAATTGTTGGTAGACAGAATATACAAGGCCACATAATTTTGCTGCAGATAGTGTTTTTTCATATGTCCTTTACAAATATAAAGTGTAGTCCAAGGGGCAGACATTTGGCCTACATATTTTCCTATTTTGAAACCATTGTTTCTCTTGTCCAAAATTCTTTCATTTCAACTGACAAAACCAGCATCCATTATCTCAACTACCATCAATTATTCGTACCTTTGCCCTAGAACAAATTAGCTCCTCATATAACAGATTAAAATATTAATATCCTAATTAATTAAAACCAATATATATAAAATTGTACATATGTAGGTCTTGACTATCTCCACTATATTATTATTGTTGTTTTGTTTAATAAACTATAGCATATGGAAATTCTTGCATCTTGTGTATAAACTTGAATAGTGGTCTTTTGGAAGTTGGAGTCATGTATGAGATAGGTTCATAAGAGACCTCAATTTATTTCAACACATATGCTTATACTCTTTTTTTATAAAGTTCAAAACGTTCGAGTAATGGGAGTGGTTAACGACGGAATAGCAG
Organism: Salvia hispanica; assembly: GCF_023119035.1. Lineage (NCBI taxonomy): Eukaryota > Viridiplantae > Streptophyta > Magnoliopsida > Lamiales > Lamiaceae > Salvia > Salvia hispanica. Next base: position 2,346,021 of record NC_062965.1, read on the forward strand.
TTGAAAAACATTTCAGAACAGAAATAACAATAAAAATCAGTGAAATCAGTGCATATGCAAAAACAAACGTTTTATCCAAAACCACATTAAAGAAAAAAAATAGCAGACAAACACAAAGGATTATGTTAAAAGGACTTCTTTTTTTTAACAAGTTCTCACCAAATGGAACATGATCCCCCTTTATTTGGAACACTCAATGTAGAGATCATTAATAGTAGAGTATTATATTTTTTCCTTGCCTTGCATTCTAAATAAAGTCCATGTAGTTTCAACTTTCAACTTTTTTATATGCAAAATCTATAGCCATTTCAGGTACCTTAACATTAGGTAATTCAAGAACTATACCCTAATGGGGCTCATATATTAAATTAAATTGTACTAAAATTTAAATTTGAAGATTTTATATAATTTGGGTTTCTAAAGCATTTATGATGTATAATGAGGAACACATTTTCTGTATTTTTATAATTATGTCCGACCTGATTTTAAGAAACTACCAAAAATCTAAATTTCATTTACAGCTAGGCAGCTGTATTATACATATATGCATAGCATAACATAATCATTTTCCTTCATTGTTTTTTCATTTACCAAAATATTAAAGCCAGATAGTAATAATCATATATCCCTTAACTTTTCTGTATTTTAGAGATATGTGGTGAAAAAACACTGTTCCATTAATAGTAAGCAAATTGATTAACCAGGACTTTCAAGAATTAAGGTTAATTAGATCTGCATAATATAATAATTATATACATGAGATCTCAATCACCAAATTTGTTGGATCTTCCTCACCAAATCTCTGATTAACAATTTCATTCATTTTCACCTCATGAAAATAAATTCAAGAGTGAGAGAGAGATTTTTTGATAAATCGGAAAAGGCTCGAGCCAGCAAGCAGCGAGCAAAGGTTCAAGACAGGCAACAACCGCAACAGACAAGCTAAACGCTAAACACCCAAAGAGCCAAAGAAACATCAACAGCAACAACACAAACCTGGTATCGATCTTCACTTACTTTGGTTGGAGCCAAATATTGAGTAAATGGAGCCGATAACACGAACCTAGAGACGTCGTTTCGTTGCATGATCTTCACCAGATCTCCATGTTTGGAGCTACCAAAGGATGAATCCAAAGAGATGGCATGATCCAAATATATGAATTCTAATTTAATATATTATAAAAAAGATGGTATATTAAATATAATGAAAGGAAAAAAGAGAATAGTGTAATTGAGTTGGGATCAATGCGATCCCTTTGGACGCCTCCTTTAGTGGCTGTAAATTCCCCGGCAACGGCGACGGCGACGGCGGAGGAGGAGGGAGCTTACATCTCCACACTGTGGGTGGTGTGTGTGTGTGTTTTGGAGAAGAAACATATGAAAGTGGCTGAAGAGTACGTCAATATAAAAGACACTAACTATTTATTTTCTAATATTATTTATTCACTTTTGTAATAAAAAAAACAGCGTCATAGATATAGTACCATGTTGAATTTATGTAGTAGTAAAATTTTGGATATCACAATGATTATGTAGCTTTGTTGGATTTAGTGGAATCAAGACAAATTTTATAAATTTATTATGTACATAAAAATATTAAAATACTAAAATAATTATTAGCTTAAAAATGTTAAAATAATTAAAATATTCAAATTGGGCACATGGGCCACCGCAATCAATAATTATTACTCCCTCCGTCCCAGATAATTTGGGACACTTTGACCCGACACGGATTTTAAGAAATCTAATGGGAAGTGAGTTGAAAAAGTTGGTGGAACGTAGGTCCTACTTTTAAAGTATTAGTTTTATAATAAAATGTGAGTAGAATTTAGTTAGTGGAATAATAAAAGACACTAACCAAAAATAGTAAAAGTGAAATGAGACAAATTATGTGGGACGGCCCGAAATGGAATACTGGATCGAATTATCTGGGACGGAGGGAGTAAAAATTAGTTAAATTAAAGGCATAGAATTTGAAATTGAATAAAAATATACTCCTATCAAGAAGTTAACATAGCTAGAATTCTTCAAAAAAGATAATCTAAAATTTTGAAATTCCCATGCTTTTGATACGAATTAGGTGGCATCAATTTGTGGTAATTTGATTTGTGGGATGTTTAGATATCATGATTGAACATACTATTGTTTAAGTTTCTTTTACTATTATAGAGTTGTTTTTTAATGTGAAATCGAGGTTACCTATAAAACAATCCCACGTCCAAACAAAATGTGGTAATTTATTAACCGTGGGTCAGCAATTCTTCTAAGAAATCCCCAAACTAAACAAGTTGGGTGGAAAAATTATTATCATAAATTATGGATGTAAATGATTGTTGTTACATAAACTAATTTTCTTTAATGATGGCAATGGTCCCATCCATGTTCATGTTCCTCTCCCCACAATTGAAAGCCACACCAAACTTTGCTTTTTCCATTTTTTTATTTAAATCACTTAATATAAATTATAGTCTTTTTCCATGTGTTTGTGTGGTATGGGCTGTAAATGACAATTAAATTATATTAGAATTTTGTAGTGTTGTTAATGATGTTATTATCATAGATTGACCTGAATCACATACAGTTAAGAGATCTTTAAAGATAATATGAGGTTTATATTAGTCCCTTTTTAATGGTCAACGAATCATGAAATTATGTGGCTATATAAATTTCTGATTTAGGAGGATTTATTTTTCTTGATTTTTCATGATTTTATCAATTTTATCCTAACCTTTCACCATTAGAGATTCATTTGTTAAAACTTAAAATCACACCAACTATTTAAGATTTTAAAAAATGTAGATCACATTATTTCCAACCCAAACTATAGCATTAGAATAATTAATTTGCAAGCTATATTTATCATATAGTTGATTGATGGATGTCCTTGAGCTCCCATTAAATTTAAATCAAAAGAATTAGCTGGGTTAGATCAAAAAGTACTAAAGGGAAAAAAGAGGAAATGTAATCATGATGAGTTGTATGACAAACTTTTCAAAGTCAAAACATGGATTTGGTTGTTATAAAAATGAATACATTATATTAAATATAATACACATCTAATGATTTCATAAATATGGAGTATAGTTTACAAAGATCAACAAATGGAATTAATCATTTTAACAATTCTAAAATTCCTTTTGGAATGTTTTTTGTCTGGCCTAATTTGATATGGCCTATGGGCGTCACTTGTTGACAACATTATTGTTACTTACATTATTTTGGCTCTGTAGCATTTCCCCTTTTCTATCATAATTTAAACAAGTTTTGAAATCTTCTAGAATAAATATATACCCTAAATAGTAAATACTCGAGGATGAGAATATACAAAAATTAGTCATCTCCTAATTTTAATAAATTTCTCTCTTTAATAAAGTGAGAACTCGTCTTTATTAAAATTCATATCGTTTTTATAAAATAAAATTTGATAGTGAACAGAGGTAATGTAATAATATATGCAATAAACTTTTTATAAAGATCGAATTGTCTTATACTCTCTTCGTCTCAAGTTACTGGAGACATTTCTTTTGATAGCATAGAGAATAAAGTAGAAGAGATGATATAATTTTTTTTATTATTTTTAAAATAGAAAATGTCCAACAATCTGATATTGGATATGACTCAAATAATTTGGATTAGAGGGAGTAATATGCATTAAATTTTTTTAAAATTAGTCAGGTTATGTCATTATTTTTTCCACACGTGATCGGTTTTTCTAATTATAATTCCTCTGAAAATGAGTAATTCATTTTATTGTAAAAGCAATAAATAAGGAAATTGTATTTGGGTTAATTGCTATAATTTATTTAATGATCTTTGGTCCAATTAAAATCGTGCCCACTTCGATGAGATATATTTATCAAAAAGAATTATTCATTCAATGAGACCAACTGAAGTAGCAATCAGCCAGTCTGCCCTTTTGATGTAATTTATTCCTATCTATCATTAAATTAAAGGGTGGCCACCATGATTTACAAACCTCAAAACAAAATCTAAATATTGTCCGATGTTATTTGAGTTGTTTATTATATTTAATGATTAAGTGAACATAAAATAAAAAAAAAAAAAAAAAATATGAAAAAAGAATAAAATTTATTAAAAAATAAAATGAATCAAGTAATTTGAAACAACTCAAAATAAAATACACTCTCAAATAAATAGAAGAAAGAATACATCTCATAATTTGCAGTTAAGGCTTTAACCTGAAACGTGCAAGCTAAATCTTCTTAATTTTACCTTTTAACATAACATGTCATCATTAATCCTAAATCCTAATTAAGCACTCTTATTTTGTCTAGTAGTGCTCAAGTTAGATTTGTAAATAATAGACACATGGGAGTAACTAAAACAACTTTATGTACCAAATTATTGAAAAAGTTGTTGCAATGTCATGTGTTTAAGCTAATTAGCCATCAACCATGATTTATGCTTCGCACGATTTAAAATGTGAAACACAATTAAAAGGAAAAATAAAAGCTTGTGTGAATGAAAAATGTGTGTACATGTGCGGACTATTTACATATACATAAATTGTTTTGTTAACTTTTCGATTCTACTTGTTCTTTTGTTGCGTGTTTTTGTGTGTTTTGTCTTTGTGTCTTTAGTTTGTTTCATACGATTCTCATGTGTGTTTTATGTGATTGTTGTCAAAACTTCTCCTTCGACTTGGAATTGTTGCAGTGTGATCACTTATCTCTGGTGATGAGGTTGGCGAATAATATGAATATGTTAGTTATTCATTTATTTCTATTTTCTTGTTTTTATTCCTTTAATTTCGTTAATTTTTTTATTACTTATATTCTAAATTGTTTCTATGGTTTGATTTCATAATATTTACGAAGATTAGGTGAACCTCCCAATTAATGGGACGAATAAGTTGTGTGATATGTACTAAGCCAAGCATAAAGTCATGCACAATATAACAACAATATATTCAATAGTAATAAGTACTAGTATTGTCTAACAACTTTTTTTTGTTAATTTTTAAATTTAAAACAAACTATTTATTTTAGTACCGATCGACGACATAATAATTGGGCTATTTGGGGGGGACAAATACTCTTTCACCAAATATATTTGTCTAGGCCTATGAATATATAGATCTCCAAATTTATTTTGTTTTTTGTTTCTATATTTTGGATAAAATAAATGCTTTAAACCAAATGTAGGGAGTATAAACTTTGGAATATTACCAAAGCAACCTAATACATTAGTCTAGAGGCTGGATCCATAAAATTGAAAATATACACAATAAATCATTTAATTAGAAAATATTTATGGCAATGTCAAATGTTTTTTAGAACTTTCCTTTCGAATTAGAGCTGTTGTAAGAATTAAGATCATTTTTACACTAGTAGTTGAGATTGGATAGAACACTTGTTTTTATCAGCTGATTTTGTTACTTTTTTATTCTAAATCACTCATATATTACCTATTAAGTTGTTCGTCAATTTTGACACAAATCATTTAATGATGATATGTTGATAAACATAGTAACTATATGCACACTAGTGAAACATCAATGGACCACTAGCACGCTTTTCTTGTGGTGGTTCATGCTTGGCCCCCACCTCCCACATTAACTATTTCATCCAACTACATTAATATTTTGTACCTTCTTCAATGCCAAAAATAACATATCAAAAACTTACATTGGTTTAGATCGAGGAAATATAGTGGAATAAGTATTCCCTCTGTCCCACTTTAGAGCACTCCCAATGGTCCGGCTAAAAACTCCCTTATTTCTCCCTAACTCCTGCCACATCAGCGCCACATCAGCACCAAAATTTATCCCCAGTTTTTAGCCAACTTTTAGCCAACTACTCCAATGGTTTATCCCTTATTTCTCCCTAACTCAACATTTCATTTTTACATCATCATTTTTAATATTGTTTAATTTTCCCTACAAATGTGTTTAATAAATAGATTTATAATGAACAATTCATCGTTGTATTAATCATTGGAAAATATAATACAACGAGGAAAAAAAACTACAAATAAAAACCATAAAAAACAAAGATTTAAAAAAACAAAGATTTAATAAAAACTACAAATAAAAATCATAAAAAACAAAGATTTAAAAAAAACTACAAATAAAAACCATAAAAACAAAGATTTAAAAAACAAAGATTTAAAAAAAAAAAAAATTATCGCCGATTTATCGCCGAATCGCGCCCACAGTGGGCGGCGATGATTCGGCGATAAATCGGCGATAATAAGGGAGTTGGCGATAATAAGGGAGTTTTATCGCCGAATTATCGCCGAATTCACTCCAACGCCCGGCGATAATCCGGCGATAATCGGCGATTTTTCGCCGGATTTAACGCCGACCCATTGGGAGTGCTCTTAGGAGTCTCAATTTACTATTTTTGGGTGTCCCAGTTTAGGAGTCCTGGTTGGAATATTCCATAATTGGTATTAGGCCCTACATTCCACAAACATTTTTCTACTCACATTTTATTATAAAACTAATATAAAAAAGTAGGACCCACATTCCACTATTTTTTTTCATCAACTTTTCTTTACATTTCTTAAAATACGTGTCGAGCTCAACCGGGACTCCTAAAGTTGGACGGAGGGAGTAGTAATTATTTGTAATATAAGAATTTTTGTAATGACATGAGTTTTAATGCAAAATTGATAAAATAAAAAACAGATACAAAGAAAAAAGTGTGTTAGTGGAAATGGTGGTCCCAACTCATAGAGAGAGAATTTTTCTAAAATAGTGTTTTTATTTTTAGGAAGCATTCTAAAAAATATTTTTAGAAAACTGATAGAGTAATATTTATAATTGTGTGACAATTTTAATCATGAAGTGACTTTCGTCTTTGGAAAAATAGAGTTGCAAGCTAGAGATGATATGTCGCCTAAATGAATGCAATGATATTGTTACGTGTTTTGTTATGTGTTTGAAGCGATCACACTAGTTTGTCTTATATAACGATTTTGTGTTAGTTTTAGGCTGATGTATTGTTAATATTCTTTTTATCACGAATCCGTTTTATTGAACTTGATTAATAAATTTTATCTAGACCAAAAGAATTATTTATTCTTGTTGTTTACATGTATTTATATATATAACATAATAACAAGGTGAAGGTACATATGTCTCATCTTTATTGTGCATGAATATAACTCCCACGAATCCTTGCAACCCATTTGGTGGAGCATTATTTGGCCTTTGGGAAAAGATTTAGTATTATACAACTTTTAAATTTTTGTTTTCTATTTGCATATTATTTGTTCCCTTGATTAGTAGTAATGCCATGAATATGTATGTTTTATAAATCGACAAATTTTCTCTATTTTTCTAGTGGTTGTGATGACTCCCCAAACTATTAATAGTAAATTGACAGAAAAATTATGAAATTCGGTCAAATTTTGATTTGTCATGTAATTTTGAAAATCAATCAGAAATACTATAAAGTGTAGATCTATCCTCAATATCATAGGATGAAATATTTGATCATCAGCATACAATATATTGTTGACGGTTTTCAACCAAACGACACCATTTTTTCTATGAATGTGATGTCCACACATAATTTCTAGACTCCATGCCACAAACATTTTCATCAAAAAAATTCTCTGTGGATAATTAAAGATAAATACAAAAAACTAAAACCTCACTGATATAATGACATGAGGTTTATGAAAGCCACATAATAGATTTAAGTACTCTATTGGTCGATTGTGAATCTTGATAATTTAATTACAAACGTATACGCATGTAAATATTGATAATTTAATATCAGACGTACACGCATGTATACTTATCTTTTGTGACGATAGTCAATGTCACATTTCCGTATCACATTCCTAAATTAACTATTTTAAGTAATAGTTGGTGTAGAAATAAAATTTACTATAATAATATAATATACATCATAATTAATATTTATTTGAAAGTTTGGAAGTTTAAAAATTTACGTACCCTACTTATGAATTTATTAACTAGGGACACATTTAGGAAAATAAATACCCCTCACGATCCAATTAATTGACGTTTTGGATATTTTCAGTTTTGTAAAGATAAAAGTCACACTATTCACTCTTTGTTAACTACAAATTCATGGCTTCTTAGCATATAACCTATGTAAAAAAAAATACTCTCTCCGTCCATAATTAGTAGTCTTATTTTTTCATGTATGAATTTTAATAAATGTAAATATATCAATTGAAAACGACAGTAGAATATAAGTCTCATTTTTCTATATTAGTTTTGTACTAATAAAATTTGAGGAAAATATAGTAGAAAGTCGAGTCTATTTACCACTTAAATACTTGTGAAATGAAACTCTTTTTTTTTTTTTTAATTTGATGAAAGACTCAAAATAAAAAATTGCAAGGGAGTACATGTATTGAATGAGATGAAGTATGATGTATATTGCCATTTTATCAATAATTCATATTTCTCTTATCAAAGTATGATAAGTATCATATCTATATGTATATTTATAATTTATACATATCCAGCTAATGAGATTCATGCACATTGAGGTTCAACCATCAACGTCAATAATTAGCATTCTACATCACTACTCAAAAACTTTGAAATCGACATGCATGTTGCAATTCAAGTAAATCCCATGATTGAAAAACACTCAGCCATCCTTTTTGTTATAAATAAAAATGCTCAAGCATAAAACGGAGATACAGGTCATTTACTTAACTAAAAATTTGTAAATGTATAGCATGGCCGGTGGGTGCTCTGTCGTGTGTTTTCGATTTAGGCATTAGGATTTCGGGTTTAGGGGATTGTTTCTGTTTATGTGTTAATGTCATGACAAATAGGGCAATTGTGAATCGAGAAACAAAAAAACGTAAATAGACACAGAATTTACGTGGTTCACAACGTTGTGTTAGCTACGTCCACGGGCAAGAACGGAGAACAAATTGTATTATGACTGAGGTTTTCAGATACAGATTGGATCTGTCAGATCACAGAATTATGTGCTCTACTCCCATATATATAGGCACACATTAGACAGACTGGGCCTAGGAAACATAATCCTATCCCAATTAGGAAACCTAATTCTATACAAATTCAAGCCATACTAACAGTTAATTTTGTTATCTTTTAATTGTTTCGATTCTGAACTGTTTCTATACCGTTACATTATTGATCGCCAATTTTGGCTGGACATTTATTTTTAGTTATAATTGATGGTGAAGAATATGTGGTGTTGATCCAAATAGTTTGATGAAGTGGAATGTGTAAAATGAAAGTAAAAGCTAGTGAAAAATCTAAGGACCACAATAGCAGAGCTCTGTCTCCCTTCATTTAGAGTTGCATGGAATTTTGATGCCATAATATTAATTTTGTGTAGTATAAACATATGCCATGTGAACTCATTATACTTTGGAGGACCACTTTTCTTCTTACTTGTTTCACTCGAACTCGACGTATTATGTTAGACTGTTTCAAGTTTATATATTCACATAATATATCAAAAATTGGTGGTATATATGGTTAATTTGAGAAACACTTTAGTTCGAGCATTCATTATTTAGTGTTTTTGGATATTAATTGGGATACTTAAAGGCTTAATTAGGTATTAAATCAAAGTTTGATAAGTAGATTCGATTAATCCTCACATGAATAATAATAATAATAATAATAATAATAATAATAATAATAATAATAATAATAATAATAATAATAATAATAATAATAATAATAATAATAATAATAATAATATCTTGCTTGCAATTTCTTGAAGTACTAGGATGACGTGTGTGAAATAAGACCACAACGTATTATGTCAAGTTGCCAAGGAACGTATCATAATTTTACTTATACTAACATAAACATCTAGATATTTTATTGCATATAGATATGTAAGTGAATCGTACGTTTCAGATAATAATCCTAATAATTTAGTTTTGTGACATCCATCTACATAATTTGCATTTTACCACATCTAAAGTCCTAATAAAGTAATTTAATTTTTCCAATAAGTTACACATAGTAATTTTTGTATAATACTCCCTCAGTCCGCGAATAGGAATCTCGTTTTCCAATTTGGTCCGTCTGCAAATAGGAGTCTCGGTTCATATTACTATAAATGGTAAAGAGGCTCACATTCGACTAACTCATTTCACTCACATATCATTTAAAATTAATATATATACTAGTAGGATCCATATTCTATCAACTTTCTTCCACCCACTTTTATTAACATGTCTTAAAACATGTTTCGCGAAGAATTGAGACTCATATTTGCGAACAGAGAGAGTACTAGTTTTCTCTATACATATCATACCGATAAGGAAACTATCATATACTATATCTGACATTATATGGCACATATTGTAAAATGCTACTCATTTTTATCATTGACAACGTATACTTCTTCCGTTTCCCCAAAATAAAAATTCTTTCGTTTTTGGGTCGTTACCAAAAAATAGAAACACTCAACTTCAGGAAGGTTCTTTCTTTGTATAAGGTGAGATCCATTTTTCATCAATACACTTTTTCTTTCTATCCCTTTCTTACTTTACTAATTTTGCATTAAAACTTATGCCGTTTTAAGAGTTTTTATTTTTAGGAAACGAAGAGAGTATATAATAGTAATAATAATAATAATGGCTTATCAACTTGTAATATCTCCCTTTAAGACAACAAAAACTTGTAGTAATCCCAAATGCTATAACATCATGAAAGCTTCACCCACACATTCAAATAAAAGTCTCCACATTAAAGTTCAATTTTCAAAAGGGTTGTAGTTAAAATAATTAAGAAAGAGATCGTTTTGAGCCAACAAAATTTAAACTAAAATTTGAAAATAATTACATTCCTAAGGCAAGTAGAGGTATGCTTTTTAATGTCAAGTAGAGCCAACATAGAATGTGAAGTAGAGATACGTGTTGTATTATAGAGGAAGAATATCTTAAAACAAATGTTCAAATTTTTTAAAGGGCATCTTTGGCCTAGATATAGGTTAAAGAAAAGAGTTCAAATGCAAATCCATCATAAAATTGAAATCACCATCACAAATTTTAATTTGTGGGGATCTGATGTCCGACTATTTTTGTAGTTGCCTCCTTTACTATCTTTTTCCTTTTTTTATTTTTCCCTTGATGATTATGTATGTTTTCCATTACTACTTATCAATTGAAGTTTTGCAAGAAACATTAGTATATGTGAACTTTGGTTGGTTGTGAAAATGAGAGTAAAGTATTTTTTTTTCTTTCATAAAAATTGGTTGTTTTGTAAGCCATCTATACATGGATCATCATAGTCCCACTCCAATATTATCTCAAGTTTTCTTTTACCCTCACAAACTATATCAAGTTTGATATTCTATAAACTTTAATTTCATCTCCTATCTTTATAGGGTTTTTTTTTCTAATAAAATTAGTGTGATTATTAACCCATTAATGTCGATCAAAATGTAAGAAACATTATTTTGATAGCTCGATACCCAAAAAAAGGTTATGGGCTCAATGCAACAGAAAAAAATGGGTGTGGTTTAATTAAAAAGTACTCCATTGTGCATTCATTTTATGGGAAAAGTAATTAAAATAGTGAGTTCAAGCTGTCTACTTTTATGTTTGTTTATTGCTAATATCACACACCACCAAGACAAATATTCTAATTTTCTGAGAAATATTAAATAATTGATGTTTTTTTGAGATCATTTATGAAGAAAAGAAAGATTAAACAAATTTCGAGGATTGAAGACATAAAAATGTTAACATAGTTAAGAAGGAGCCCAACTTGAAGAAGTAGTTTCGGCCCAAATAAATTAAAGAGTACTATTGGGCTGAAGTCCCTACTTCAATCAAACTCATGTTTTTCATTACAAAATAAATAACACAAGATTGATACAAGTTGACTCATATTGACTTTTGAAAGAGTGAAATTCAATATATAAGACTGGTAAATGAACTCCTAGTAAAATTATTTCTCATTAATAAGAACAAAATATATAAGGAGCTTAAAGCACAAGTTTGTTGGTGAGACGATTTTTCTCCGATTAATGACATACCCAGAGGCCAGATCAGCTTGAGGGGTCAATTGTCGACCCATATATATATACGGAAAATTGCATTAAACCTAGTGTCTGCGATGCCATTAATCTTATTAAATTCAGCCTTTAAAATACTATCGATTTCATGATGCGACAACTCAGCTCCATACTTTCGAAGTTGAATCCATTATTAATCCTCATTAAATGTATTTTAAAAAAAACTCAAACTGAAAATTGTATTAAACCTAGTGTTTGCGATGTCATTAATCTTATTAAATTCAGCCTTTAAAGTACTATCGATTTCATGATGCGACAACTCTGCTCCATGCTTCGGAGTTTATTGGTGAGACGATTTTTCTCCGATTAATGACATACCAGATGCCAGATCAGCTTGAGGGGTCAATTGTCGACCCATATATATACGGAAAATTGCATTAAACCTAGTTTTTGCGACATCATTAATCTTATTAAATTCAGCCTTTAAAGTACTATCGATTTCATGATGCGACAACTCTGCTCCATACTTCGGAGTCGAGGTTCAATTCAATTTTCTCTCTCTATCCATTATTAATCCTCATTAAATGAATTAAAAAAAACTCAAACTGAATTCTTATTTCCGATTTTGAAGCAAATTAGAATATTTTGGGACCCATCATTTTCAACTACTTTCAAATATGTCAACACTAATTCAATTATTATTTCTCATTTCTCTAAATTTAAAAAATTACTCTTTTCAAAAAAAACCTTGTTCGGCGCACCAAAGCAAAAGCGGTTGAAACAAAAGTGGGCCCGTAAAGGCCACAGGGCCACAATTACATTCCTACCCCTAACCAAAACGACACCGTAAAACCCGAACTTTGCTTCCGTCGTCGTATTGTACACAGCTCGTGATAAAATGAAGGAAGGACACAGGCGTCATTATGAGAAAACCTCGGTACAAAACCGTCCAAAGAGAAAAACTCAATTTTTAAGCTTCAAAATTTCATTTTGCAGTTACAAAAAAGGCTGTTAGGTACGATTGCAGTTCAGAGCTCGCAGCGGAGGAAATTCAATTTCTCCCTTTTCCGGTGAAATTGTTTCGAGATGATGAATGGAGAGCCGCAGGAGGAGGTGTTCATGGAGGAAGACGGCGGCGGCGCGGCGGCGGCGGGGGACGGGAAGGTGCGGGGGACGTGGTCGCCGCAGGAGGACGCGATTCTGAGCGGGCTCGTGAGCAAGTTCGGGGCGAGGAATTGGAGCCTGATCGCGCGGGGAATCCCCGGGAGGTCGGGGAAATCGTGCCGCCTGCGCTGGTGCAATCAGCTCGACCCCGCCGTCAAGCGCAAGCCCTTCACCGGTAGTGTTTTGTGTTTTTTGAGCGGTTTGTTGATGGATCGGCTGTTTGTTTTGATTTTTTGTGATTCGTGTGTGAGTTGGAGTCGTTGCAAGGCGGATTATTGTGTGAAATTGTGTGGAAGGGTTTAGGTTTGCAGCGATTGAAAAACAGAGTGAAATCGGAGTTATCGAATTCGTGTGTGTAAGATCTGGTCAGATTGTTGTGTTTCTTAGTTGTTGGAACTCAGTAACTTGTGGTGATTAATTATTGTGCTTCTTTGGTTTGTGATTTTGAAAATTGAGAATCTAACCAGTGTATGAGGATAGTGTTAGGTTAGAAATTTGAGTTCATTGCTGAGAGAAAGAGATTAGTTAAGCTGCCAATCTGTTTACTTAATTGTGAAAATCAAGTGCTCTTTAAAATTAGAATTGCATTTATTTCTAATGTGGCCATTTATCGGAAGAAATTAGCTGAATCAGTTCAACTGATTAGCTATTAAAATGATAATCTGAGCTTCTTTGCTGAGAGCAGTGAGTTGACTAGAAGAGAAAATGTGGTTGCTTAGTTTCCTAACTCTATAAATATGTAAGAAGGTTTCGTATGTTCTTCGTTACTTGTTTATCAGGGAACAATATCGCACTTGTTGTTTCTAAATTGGCCTTTATGTATGTCATGGAGGGTGATGTTATACTTGTATGAATTTGCAGGAAGGCTATTAAGAAGCATTTTGCATTATGCTTTGCATATGCTCACTATCGAGCCACATTGCACCCCATTCTATCTGAAGTTTTTGATGTGAAGTTATGCCTATTTGCTTGGTATTCTGGAGTTAAAGTTGTGAATTGTCTTTATGTTTATGAAGCTCTACACTGGCCTAAATTGAGCACTTGTACTAGTGGTTTTTTTTTAATTATCTTTTGCATAAATGTGTGTGGAGTGTTGTGTGAGAGTTGGGATGAAGCTATTCTTCTGTGATTCTGTCTGTAGCTTTTAGCATTTCACTTCATAATTAGGCTGTGGAAAGCTGTTTCATTTTTGCATATTCTTCTAAACAGCGAAGTACTCATGTTGTGTTTGTGCATATGCAGATGAAGAAGACCGTATCATTCTAGATGCACATGCAGTTTATGGAAATAAATGGGCTTCCATTGCAAAACTTCTCCCCGGGAGAACAGATAATTCTATTAAAAACCATTGGAATTCTACATTAAGACGTAGGTGTTTGAAATCCACGAGATCACCTCCAGCTCCTGGACAGATGTTGCAGGATACCGGCACCAACTGGATGCAGGCATCTATAGAAGGATCCTCAGCTGGTTCGCCTCTTAACTCGTTCAAATCGGAAACGCTGGTGATGTCCTATCAGCCAAATTCACCCACTCCTGAACCAAATGAAGCCATTGTATCCGATGGATCTCAAAAGTCATCGAGGTCATCAGAACTGGAGGATATGAGATTGATGGAAGATCAATCAAACGAATCTGGAGGGAATGCATTGGCCTCCCTTCATCACTCTGCTCAAGGGGAACAACCTGCAATCTCACGCCCAGTTGCAAAACTTGGGGCGTTCAACCCCATTTACAAAGACACACTACTCGCAGGAACAAGAACTGCACAGGATTCAGGGCTATGCGGGTTTGTTGACGGGGAGCACGTGATTCCATCACAATGTGGGCACGGTTGCTGTTCAGCTCCCACTGAGAATCCTGCTCACAGATCATTGCTGGGACCAGAATTCGTGGAATACGAACAACTCCCTGCTATCTCAAGTCAGGAGATGATGTCCATGGTGACGGATTTGAATAGCATTGCCTGGATCAGAAGTGGCCTTGAGAATACAGGGAGGCTTTCAGCCGATGCAAGGAGCTCTGCGCTTATGAACATGGACGAGAGGATGAGAAATGATCATTTCTTATTTACTAGTGTGACGAGCGAAGCAAGGCCGAGCCAGATGGCAATGCCAGCGTTTAATCTCCGTGCTCAGCTTGAAGGCATGAGCTGATCATGTCTTTATCTGGAAAGTGGAAGCAATTTTCCACCATCTTCTCTCTCCATTTCTTCGGAGAAGATCAAGAAATTTTGTTCGATGATATATCAACAGCAGTGTCTTTATCAGTCTTCTACTAATGTTAATGTTCTTGATGTATAGTCCTCTCTCGTTTCTAACATTTGTCTTAATTTTGCAGACACTCCATCAAGTTATTTCGTTGCTTATGAATTTTGTGTTCGTTTTCTTCAATACACCATATAACTGAGATGTGCATGATTAAATCCAAATGCTGGTTCGACCAGGAATCGTAGCAGGGTTACGTTAACAGGAACCGATTGAAACAGTCTGAGTCGGATTGGTTTCCTGGCTCAGCCCGTCAAGTACCGGTTTGAAAATGTCGAACCGGAATCGGCTGCTTTCATTAAACATCGACGATGTTTTACATAAAACCATCAGATTTTCAGTTGAAAAAAGATACAAAAATCAGAAAAACTTTTATTGCATCGTAGAACTGGAACCGTTTGTTTTCGTAGAACCGGAACCGTTTGTTTCCCACCTGGTATTGGGCGTCTTTGTAAATAAGGAATATTGCGTTGAAATTATAAGGAGAAGTGTTAAAAAAAAGTTGCTTATTATACTATTTATGGACGTCTAATAAAACAATTGTTGCACACTCTTGGTGTGGTAATTAAAAAGATCATAACTTCTAAGGGGCCCATCTGATGAGATATGTATCAGAGTAGTTAATTCGAGATAAGAAATTCGATTCAAGAACTGTATTAAATCATGATACAGAATGATAATAACTTTTTTTTAATATGGTGTTTGATACATGTGATTAAATTGAAAAAAGTTGACCAAACATTGATATATAATTTTCATTTATTATGTGATAACAATGATTCAAACCTTCTTATCAATTAAGATGTGATTTATCATCAACATCAACTTCTTAATAGATACAATTACAACCATGAATTTGTGCTACACCCTTCAACTTTTTCTCAACCTGATTTTGACACTTACCAAATACCTACACTTTATATTTCCTGTCTCTCATTTGCTAATAGTCCCATCCTTTTGTGTTTCTCATCTCTCATTTGCTAATAAGTTCCAATGTTTTTTTTTGGTTTTATGTTTTTGAACGGCTTATCAATATTCTGATGTTATTGATTTGATAGGTAATACTATACGTCTTGAACTTCTTTCTTTTCTTAAAATTCACTAGCATAGTCATGTAATTTGATAATAGTAAGACAATTAATAGATTGGATACATTGCATTTAAAGTAATATATATGTCACTTCGGCAAATATAATACGCAACAATCTTCATTGATTTATTTTCAGAAAATTAATTAACCCCTCATATCCCCTTCTACTTGACAAGTGTAATCTTATTTAATTTGTGGAGGCCTAACTCAAATCACAAATATTTGTGATCCAAATTTTGGATAAATTCTTATTAGGTTGTAACGAAGGTTTTGTAACAATATGATGACAATTATAATGAAAATCGATGGACACAAATAAAAAGTTTTAAAGATGTGTTTCTTAAATTCTCAATCGAATCCGATACACATTAAAATTAAGATATATAAGTTGACCATAAACTAATCGCGCGATTTACGATAAGAAAATAACATAAAGAAATAACCACAGCAATAATGGTAATTATATACTCATTGACAATATTTTAGCTTACAATAGTTGAAAACAAGGAAACGCAAACTCTACAACTTACTTTATACATTTAATTTAATAATTATATACTGATGTATGTCTTACTTCTCTTCTTTAAATCGTCAAATTCAATAATATGATGCGTTTGAATTGGAGTTTAAATTTTATTCAAATAGGAGCACAATTATTTTGTAACAACCTTTTTTTGATTTTTGAATTTTATTTACTATGTCTGAATTGATGGTATATTATATATAGTTTTTAATAACAAATGTTTGATATGCTATATACTATTATATTATAGTGTGAAATTTTAAAGCTATTCTCTGACTTTTTAAAATGTAATGCATCTGAAGGTCATAATAGTAATTTCAGTTAATCTAAGATTGCCATTTTATTGCTAACGCTGAATTTTTATTGATAGTAATACATCATTTTCTTGCTCTAATACAACGGGCCCTTGCTCTATGAATGGGTCACATAAAATATTTATATGGCAATTCAAACATTAGATTGACAAGTAAATACCCTTTAAATGTTCGTATCTATCAATTCAAACACACCCACTAATAATCAACACATATCTTCTCATTTACTTTACTCTCTCTTACCTTATTCTCTCACATATCTTCTCACTTACTTTACTCTCTATTATCTTATTCTCTCTTATTCTTTCTACCTTTTTCCTTTTAACACATTTTTTTAATCTCCATACAACAAGAAATGATTCCACTATTATAGAACGAATGAAGTATATTATCTCAATATTATCCTAAATTGGATCCCCAAATTATTAACACATAAAAATCCCACAAAATTCATAAATTAGATCAATTATATCATGCTACTATTATTCTGAGATCAAATACCGAGTTATATCTATTTAATTTAATAATATTGAATCTTATCCAATCTAATAATTTCAACATCGGACTATAGTCTATATAACTATATAAGGCGATAGTGAAATGAGTTGGACGTGGCGAATGAAATCACAACTTCAAACACTATAAATTCCGCTGAAGAATTGCCACCATTTTTCTGTGTGTATTTTTCTCTTTACCTACAGCTGATTTTCGTTCATTTTTTGGGGGCTGTCTTGTTCGTTGCTTCTGTCTCTCTCTGTCCCACCAACTGCTACTACAGTAGCTACCTCATTCCAATAATACACCCAACACCCAACAAAGAGAGAGAGAGAGTTGAGTTATTGAAGTTCTTGATAGCATTCACCATTTTCATGAAGATTTCCCACCTGGGTTTGTCCAAAGATGCAATCTTTACAAGAACCCAGTAGCGCAGAATCAGAATCCGCAGCTGATTCTGACAAGGGAGGAGGTTTAGGCAAAGATGGAATTGAGAAGGGGAGGAGGGAATCCAGTGTGTCGCAGTGTTGTGTAGAGATTGTGGATCTGGAAGGTGTGCATTTGGCTAAGACTAAGAGGGATTGCAGGATATGCCACCTCAGCATGGATGCAACCAATCAGGATTCAGGGCTTTCCATGGAGCTGGGATGCTCTTGCAAGGAGGATTTGGGCGCTGCCCACAAGCAATGTGCTGAGGCCTGGTTCAAGATCAAAGGAGATAAGTGAGTAATTTCACAAAAAGATTTCATCTTGCAACAATTATGCATCTTGATTTTGCATCATTCATCTTGATTTTGCTTTGTGCAGCTTTTTTTGTGTTTCTTGAAGTGTTTGTGAAGTTGATTGCTAGCTGAATTGGGGTTGTGTTCTTGATTGTATTATTTTTTATTTTAAAAGTTAAGTAGAATGCTTAAAGGTTCAAGATCAGAGGAGACAAGTGAGTAATTTTACAAAAAGATTTCATCTTGCAACAATTATGCATCTTGATTTTGCTTTGTGCAGCTTTTTTTTGTGTTTCTTGAAGTGTTTGTGAAGTTGATTGCTAGCTGAATTGGGGTTGTGTTCTTGATTGTATTATGTTTTTTTTAAAAGTCAAGTAGAATGCTCAAAGGTTCAAGATCAAAGGAGACAAGTGAGTATTTTCAGAAAAAGATTTCATCTTGCAACAATTATTCATCTCAATTTGACTTTGTGCACCTTTTTTTGTGTTTCTTGAATTGTTTTAGAAGTTGATTGCTAGCTGAATTGGGGTTGTGATCTTGATTGCTTTATGTTTATTTTAGTAAATTAAGTAGAAGGCTGAAAGGTTCACCATGAGGAAGATAGATTGGAATGTTCTTCTTTGTATCTTTTGTAACTTTAGCTTTAAATTGAGAGAGAAATGAAGGGAAAAGGGGGAAATGATTCTTGAAAAGGAAATATGTGAGCACTATGAATGGTTTGATGGAGAAATACTTTTGTTTCTTCTTATGAGAATCTAATCTTCTCTTTCAATCTTGGCTTTGTTGCAATGGGTTGATTCTTGCTTTTGTTATCATTTTGGATCTACTGAAATTCAATTAGTCAGGAAAGATTGATCTTCTTGTTATGGTTTAGTAGTTACAAGAACCATTCTTGCAGTTAAAATCTTTAACATGGATCTCATATTCTATGTTTACCTTGTCGATTATCTATTTTGGTAACGAAGTATGACTCGTTAGCACGACCATCTCGTAAGTTTTGCTAAGAATGGTAATTTGCAAGTGGAATCATTATCAGTAGTCTTTTGTTTCTGAATATGAAGATGTTAGCCAACGAGAATCATACTAGAAATCCTCAGCTCGATAACTTCAGTGTTTGAATGTTTGTATTTTCCACTTATAATGCTCGAGACCTCATGGCAATATTTTTGGCATTATAACACAAATTCTTGATTTTGTGATGGATTTCAGATGCATTGTGCATATCTTGAGTCTAGGAGTTCGTTTTATGCGTTTTATTCCTTGTTTTAGAACCGTTTCCCATCAGAATTCGGATCAATCCCTCAGATATATCATTTCAAGAATTTTAAGCGATGAAAAGGAGTCGTACATTGAGACTCATTTAAGTATATCTCTACCTGACACTGTAATTGAGTCTTTGGATTTGTCGTTGAGCGTGTTTTGTCCTTAGGTCGTATACAATCTGCATTAGTTCGTCGTTGCTTTGCTTGAAAATCGCAAGGATCTAGTGGCATGTAGAGCTGTCAATTGACGGTAAATGACACGGATTTGTTGTTTTCTGTTGTGATATACAGAACCTGTGAGATATGTGGATCCCTTGCACAGAATGTGGTCGGGGTGGCTGAGACCGAGCCGACAGAGACATGGAATGGGGCTAGTGATTCTGCAGCAGCTCAGACGCGGACCTTCTGGCAAGGCCGCCGGTTTCTCAACTTCTTGCTAGCTTGCATGGTGTTTGCGTTTGTCATATCCTGGCTTTTCCATTTCAACGTGCCGTCCTGAAACTCGTGGGGTTGCTCCGAGCCGTGAGACGTCGTCGTGTACATTCGTGGCAGAGGAACAAGATGCTACCTAAGTTCAAAACTTTGCGGTTACTTTCATTTGATTCCGTTCTATGAGTAGAACGGAAGCCGAGCACTCGCGCGTGCTCTCTATCAATCTGACGCATTCGGAATTTTAGATTTCAGAGTGCGACAAATAATTACATAGTACGTCAGCGTCATGACAGAGCATGTCGACGTTGCATCGTTGTCGTCAGCGATGTAACGACGTTTTCCCCTTCTCTTTGTCTCTGTCACTTGCATCTTGTTGTGGACTTTGGATTAAGCCGATGTTTAATGCGCAATTGGTAAAGTAAGAGAGATGTAGAAAGAAAAAATAGTTAAAGTATTGTTAGTGGAAAATGAGTTTAACAATATTAGAGTGAAAATAAATTTCCAAAATTAGAAAGTGTATATAATCGTGGGACGGATGGAGTAATTAAATTAAAAATGATTATTAGTGTATAAAGTATGAATATTGGATAATGGGTCGTGACTAATAGACTATTGTTGAATTAAAACTGAAACTGAACAATTTAATTTTTACAATAAATTGTTAAAAATTATACTCCATATTCATGTTGCCATGGAGTAAATGAAATAAAAGTCCAAATTTCTTACATGACAATATGTTACTAACAAGTTAGATTTCATTGGGAGAAAGATACAATAGGATTTTAAAACAAGCACGTGAGATAGTGCTTTTATGAGTAACTATGAAGTTTTAAATTATTAAGTAGCAATGAAAATATAAGAATTTTTAAAATAAAGAAAAAGCATAATTTTCTAGCTTCATTTGATATTCTGTTTCTAGTTTTAAGATTCGTACATATATATTTAGATACGTAACAGTATTTTTATTATTTTACTAAACGACAAACTATGATTATTATTGTTATAATTGCAATTGTTATTATTAATTTATTAATAGTCTATTATGCATATTTTAATTAATTTTAAGAATTATGAATCATGCTTAATTATAATAATAATAATAATAATAATAATAATAATAGTTCATATACTGATAGGGGCATGTTAGGGTGCCATCACCCTTTAAAATAACACCATACCACCATTTCTAGCCAATCATTTGTACACGTGGACGAATAATAAGCTGCCACGTGGCCAAAAAAAAAAATCTGGAAAAAGACGGGCAACAATGTGCTGGTCTTTAAACAACAATTTTTTTTGAACAGCAATATCCGACACACTATACAACAATCTATAGATTGTTGTGTAGTGTTTGTAATATTGCTGTGTAGCGTTTATAATATTGCTGTATAAGCGGTGTCACGTTGTCATTTTAAGAGGGATTGTCATTTTAACACAAACATATGCTGATATTTTTATTATTATATTTTCAATTAATAGTAATAGGATTAAGATTTATATTTGATGTTATAGAAATAGATATTATTTCAATGAATAATTTAATTAAGAAAATCTTACTGTGATCATTACCTGTATTATTAGCCAATTAAGGAATTATATGCTTCGAAATCAAATTTTATGAGAAATGGACAATCATGAACGAACAATATCTATAATCTATAATATATCAACATAACTGAATATATCTTTGATAAAGTAATAAAACACTACAAAATATTAAGCCATGACAACATACACACACCAAATGTCCAAATTCAAAGCCACAACATCCTTCATCTATATATTGATGAAAAACTTTTGGAAAAACCTAGGCGGGGACCAAATTGGCGAACCCCTCAAGCCAATCCCCGAGATCCCCGCCCCTGACGAGATGTCGGAGGTGGTCCCCACCTCCAGCACGTCAGTCAAATCTCGTCTCACGAGGTCCCGCGCCCGTCGTCATTCACCGGACCACAAAGTGCACATCGTGCACATTCAGTTCTTGCTCGACGTTATTGGGGCCCCGTCGCTCCCGATCATCTCTCCCCACTCTATCAATTATCCCGATGTCAAAACGTACCGTGAGGTAGGTTTTGACCTCGCATCTTTTTTTTCTTTTCTTTTTTTTTTTTGAACCAATTGTGACTATAATTTTTTTTTTTGGTATATATCAAAAATTAAAGGTCTCATACATAATCCAACAGTATGTTGCCGCGTCGGGTGGCGACGCTCTTGACTTGATCGAAAACGTGAGCGTGCTCGGGAAGGTGACGATGGCGATCTTAAATCAAAATATTAAGAAATCCATGAATAAGGTGGAGCATGGCACATTCGTGCTATATCAACAAACACGAATCCGCCACGCGCCATGGAGTCTGGAGCTCATGGTCTCCGGTTCCAAAATGAGCGCCGGTTGCAATGGCAAGGTGGCCTGGCGGCAGACTCCATGGCGCGCCACTTGCGATCCGGTGCAACCTCTCCGCCGGTCCTTACAGGTACTCATTCCTTCGTCCCAATTGCAATCAATGTTTTAAAAACCGAATCAGTAAACGAACTGGCAAGGCTATGGAAACAATGTAGCAATATATTTAATACTAAAATATATAATTACATATTTTATCTATATGATTGGTATGTATGTAATTTAATACATATGAAATATACGCATATATTTTTAAAATTTATGAATATTATAATTAATGAAAAAAAAAGCTTTTTCAACTTCAAAATGGGCCCTACTGTTTCAATTGAATAGTCAACTCCAATTTTCCTTTACTCCATTTGTTAAATATATCCCTAATCTTCAATAGTCTCGTGCACAACTTATTATTGGAAGGAAAATATAGTTCATATTCTGATGCATCATGTCACGATTCCAGGTTAAATTTCATACAATATTAATATAGATACTAATAGTAGTTTACAAAATTTGTACTATAAAATGGTAAAATGCTGAAGTTATGATATGTATTTAATTAGTCATGAAGTTACAACTTCGTCGAACTATGTATATGGAAAATCCGATCAATGTAAAAAACGACTTAGCTTTTAATCCACGCAAAACGACATTATTTGTGTATGCTGCATAAGTGGATAGTGATAAAATGCAAACTTATGTATTGTATAAACTCAAAACTCCTCAACACAGCTTCAACACAGTTTCAATACAATATCAACACAGTTTAAAATTTCCAGATTTTAATGTCAACACAGCATCAATCATTGACTATCGTTGAAATTCTGTTGATATTTTCATGTGGATGTTTTTTTGTGATCTGTTGACATTTTTCAATGTTGCAGATCATAGTTTTGAGTTTATACAATATTTAGAGTTTTTATTTGATCACATTCCCTCGTGAATTTTCCGACTAAATTTTTAGTTCGCGGGAAATATGATCAATTGATTTCTCAACTTGAACTGATATATGACTCAATTAGGGACTCGATCCAAAGGGAGTAGCAGAGCTATTCTCCAACTCCACCCGCATTGGCGAGAGCGAAATCGACGGCCAAAATTGCTTCCTCCTCGAGGTGGAATCATCACAGCCGTCCACGTCATCGGCCGAAACAATCAAACACATAGTGAAGGGGTATTTTAGCCACAAAACCGGTCTATTGATCCATCTAGAGGACACCCACTTGCGTTCGGTAAAAACCGACGGGTGCGAGCTCGGTTGGGTGACGAAAACGTCGTCGTCGATCCAGGACTACAGGCCGGTCAACGGCGTCGTGATCGCGCACGGCGGCCGGACGAAGGTTTCGTTGTCGAGCGGAGGCGAAATGGAGGAGATTTGGAGCGTTGAGGAGATCGACTTCAACTTGAAAGGGATGTCCAAGGATTTTTTCGCGGCTCCTGCGGGAGTCGAGGATTGGCGATCGAGGTATCGACGATGAGCGGGCTAGGGTGTTGGTTGCGTTTATCAAAAGTTTGAAGTGTGGATATAGTGTTTTTTTTACTAAAGTTACTAATTTAATCGTGCATATCCTTGTGGGACAGATGGATGTAGACCTGACCTGACCTGACCATCTTGGGTCGATAATTAGTACTAACTGTAGTATTATTGCACGATTAATTTAGTAATTACATTAAAATCAAATTTAAAAGAGATATTGGCATCTAATATCACGAAACTTTCAAAAAGTAGGGTTTTTCCTACGAACTTTAAAATTGGCAAATAATATCATGAACTTTACCCCGTGTTTGTTTTTTCCCACGAATGAAAAAAATTCCCACAAATAATGTTATGATACTGATTTTTTTCCGTAATTTCTCGACAACAATTTTGAAAGTTTCAAGTTTTTCAATCTTTGAAGATAGTTTTTCTTGAAGAACACCCTCCAAAATTGTTGTTCAATCTATTAAAATAACATGAATTTTTTCATTCGTGGGAAAAAACAAACCCGGAGTAAAGTTCGTGATATTATTTGTCAATTTTAAAGTTAATGGGAAAAATCCAACTTTTTGAAAGTTTAATGATATTAGATGTCAATATCTCAATTTAAAATCGTCACGTTCTTTACAAAGGCCCAACACATCATTTTATTGAACTTTTAACTTTTGCCTAGTAGTATTAAAATAGACCTAAAGCCCAAATCCATTACCTTCTACTTTCTTCCTCAAAGAGCACAATTCCATTATTCACTGCTATAAAAAATAAAATTTTCGTACAACAATTGAACCCCTTGTTCTAACGTGGATCCGCCACATAATTGACCCAAAATTCATAAACTAGTCCTTTGGGCCAACCCGAAATCAAAAAGGGTCAGCCCGAATGACTCAAACGGCCCAGGCCCGCAATTTGCCTAATGTCACATTTTTCAATCAATTAGAACAGTCCATTTCTGAAGGGATGGCACAACTGCAACAAACATATTTTTGAGCCAAGTGGGTGCCAATAAATCCAAAAATCCAAATTCATTACTCTTTTTAGTCAGTTGTTTATCATTAAATTTCTCAAATTCATGTGGTTTGTGTTAATGTAATACTCTCATTGATACAGTTAATGGATTGACAATTCCAGATGTGCATGATTGTGACATTCGACAGTTGGCCAAAAGGGTAGTGTTTTTTTTTGGTCTTTCATAAATGGATTCATAGGAAGACCAATTATATGGCGAGCCCTAGATATCGTATCTTCAATAGTTCTATGTAATAAATGACAATGTAACATAGCGTTTGGCAAGATGAAGATATAGATTAGCTAGCTAGTAAGAAGTTTGGCAAAATGAAATTATAGATTAGTTGGTATGACGTTTTTGGGCCTTTTCAATCAATTGTTTGGCTTCTTTAGTCGTCGACACTTTCGTGTTCTAGCAATAAGATGCATGCAATTCGGAATAGGACAATTTTTCTGAAAAAGTATGAAGTTAGAACTTGTTCGCAATTACTCATTGAATTGTGGTCAGATCGCTTGAATTATTATCTGATATGATAATCGAAAAATCACACGTGGACGTCACTTTATGTTAGTTAAACAAGGTAGTCTATTCACAAAAAAATGAAGCTGTTCGATTGAAAAATATCAACAGTATATTACACATAGGAGGTTTTCTCCGTGAAATAATTGTTAACAAATCCAAATTTAATGCCTTTTCCGACTGAATTTTAAAACTACAGAAAAATTTAGAATTTTACCACACATTTAAAACGAGAATTTTGATCTACATGGCTAACAAAGACAAGAGAAAATTTAAATGATGAGATTTGATTCCTGGGTAAGCATTTGGTTTTTAGGCACATCATTGAAAATCGTGATGATCATATCTAAATCCAATGGACCCTGATATTCCAAGAGTAAACATTAAACAATTTCAGCAAACAAACAAAAATAGCTACACATCAATCTTGAAGAAGTCAGTGAAAAATAAAATTAAAGATTTTGTGTGTCATGTGACAGTTCATAAATCATAATGTAGTGTAAGAATTCTATAATGCTTACATACACAATATTGAATCTTGACTTTTAGTGAAGTTTGATTCTGAAATTAAATATAAAATAGAGAAATATTTTAAGGAGACGAATTTAGTGAATATAAACGATTTGCAGCCTGAAATGAACGAAATGGCATCATTCGATGTCATCTTCTTAAAAAATACTCCATCCGTCCCGCAAATTTTGACACACAATTTACTATTTCGGTCCATCCCTGAAAATTTTACACACTTCACTTTTTACCATTTTTGGTAGTGAACCACATATTCCACTAACTCATTCCTACTCACATTTTATTATAGAACTAATACTTTAAAAGTAGGACCCACATTCCACCAACTTTTTCAACTCACTTTCTGTTACATTTCTTAAAACCCGTATCGGGTCAAAGTGTGTCAAAATTTGGGGGACGGAGGTAGTAATTGTGTAAATCAGAAGGCAGACCATGTAATTTGAATCAAAGACTCAGCTACGATTGAACCTTGGGCAATGAGTCTCCAACAATTTAATTATACTACTTGTAATTTGTATATATGTAATATAAAATATATTTACAATTACCGAATGTATTGAAGCAAGCGGTCAATGCTCAAATTAAAGCCTCGTGTTCATGAGCTTGAGATTTTGATTCTTTCTTATCCTAAAGTGGTGCATTTTTATTAGAGAAATTACCTCTTATCACAAAGAAAGTGCATATGTTATTAGAAATTTGGTTGAAAGAATATTATAAGATTTCAAATAATGCTCCAATGTGTTAAATGTGTTATTGTCATTAATTTTCTTAATTTTCTTGAGACAGCTGACTTTTTCGACGCTAATGTTTGTTTCAACAACCACCATTGTATCTATCTCTAGTTTCTAACATTCATTCTCTAATTAGATTTTAACATAGAAATACTATAAGTATAGGTGCAAATAGTCAACGCTTTTGCCCTCATAATTGAGGGTGAGAATTTAATTCTCTCTTATCCCAACTTGAATTCTATGTCATCTCTATTATCCTAACTTGAATTCTATGTTATCTCTATTATCCCAACTTAGAAAAGTTACTTTCGGCAATATATACTGAAAATAATTTACAATTCTTAGCAGCAGTTTGAGTCTCCCAACGTCAAAATCCCGAGTCAGTCACTATTCAAAATCGACTAAAGAAAAAGTAAAGTTATACACACCACTTGGCTCATCACCCCAAGCCTATCACACTACCTCACTACACACTGCACTTCTCTCGTGTTGAACCGGATTCTAAGGAGCAAACACACTATACATCAAGCTAAGTAAACAAACACTACTGCTCCCTCTGTCGCATTAAAAATGAAACATTTTCCTTTTCTGTTTGTCTCATTAAAAATGAAACGTTTCCTAAAATAGAAACAACTCTATCTCTACTTTTTCATCTCTCTTACTTTACTCTCTTCTCATCAACTCACAAAACAACACTACATAAAATCCCGTGCCGATTTCCAAATGTTTCATTTTAAGTGGGACGGAGGGAGTATTACATAAACACCCTCATCAAATTACAATAAAGACCTCCCAACTATTGTCCAAAATCACCTATAAAAAGAGCCTTCCCACAAACTCAAAGCCTCACAAAATAATAAACAAAAATGGGTAAACAAACCTCTCCTTCTCCATCTCCTCATGTAGTGATATTCCCACTCCCACTCCAAGGCCCAGTCAAGTGCATGCTCAAGCTCGCCGAGATGCTCAGCCTCGCCGGAATCCGAGTCACCTTCGTCAACAGCCACCACGTCCACCGCCGCCTCCCCGACTCGGGCTACTTCTCCAAGTACCCCAATTTCCGCTTCGAGACGCTCCCGGACGGCCTGCCGGACGACAACCCTCGCACGGGCGATCAGATACTCGAGCTGCTGCAGGCGATGGAGGCCGTCTCGCGGCCGGTTTTCCGGGAGATTCTGAGCTCCGGCAGCCCCGCCGCCACGTGCCTGATCGCCGAAGGGGTGTTTGTTTGGGCTGCCGGCGTGGCGGCGGATGTCGGAGTGCCGTTGTTGTATTTCGACACCATTAGTCCGTGTGGATTGTGGGGCCTACTCTCTTTGCCTAACCTCATTCAATCCGGCGAGTTTCCTTTTACAGGTAGGTAATTACGATTAATTGTCTTAGTTTGACTCGGCTCGAATTAAAATAATTTTAAATTAAATATGAGTGAAAAATATTAGTGAAAGATAAATAAGACAGTTACTAATACTCACTTCGTCTCTAATAATTTGTCATTATCTGATTCGGTACGAATTTTAAGAAATGTACAAATAGAAGTGGATTGAAAAAGTTTATGATATGTGAGTTCCTACTTTTATAATTAGTTTTATAATAAATGTGAGTGAAGATGAGTTAGCGGAATACGAGGACTACTATCAAATATAGTAAAAGTGAAAGGTGATAAATTTTTAGGGAAATATGAAAATGGAAATAAGTGAGAAATTTTTGGGGCCGGAGGAGTATGATATTGAACTAGATAGATAATTTTTTACATTTTTTTATTTTGTTTCGTTATTGGGTGTGGATTATTCACTACATAAACAAGGCAATTCGCATCACAATAATAGATTAGGATTATAGACCTATTTAACGAGCAATTCACGACTAAGAATGAATTTGATCATGGATTTAGCTTCGTCAACCAAAGGCAAAACAAGTATTAGACAGAAATTTTTATTTAATTTTTGTGATTGTTTTTTATCTACATTATTTGGTCTCTATCGTTTTTTTGTTATTGATTTAATAGATTTAGTCATGAATAGACCTATTTAAGAGACAATTAACAATTTAAGGCAAATCAATATCACTAGGCAGAAAAAAACAACTGTATACATTTTTTTTTATTTGAACGATTGCTCTTATATTTGTCAAATATAAAAATGTTCAATTTGATGTATATATTACTAGTATTTTTTTTTATAAATCTAGTGGTAATTTTTTTTATTATTGTTTTGGCAAAAAAAGATGAAGAGCTAGACGAAGTCGTCGCCGGAACAGACGGCGTTATGCGGCGGCGCGATCTCCCGAGCTTCTGTCGAATCAAAGACGTAAACGATCCGATAATACAGCTCGTGATCGAAGAAGCCAACCACATCCCCTTAGCTCAAGGCCTCATCTTCAACACATTCCACCACCTCGAGGCTCCAATCCTCTCCCAAATGCTCACCATCTCCCCCAACATCTACGCCGTCGGCCCCCTCCACGCCCACCTCAAATCCCGCCTGCCCGGAGGCGATCCCTCGATCGCCTCCGACAGCATCTGGGAAGAGGACAAGAGCTGCATCTCTTGGCTCGACAAACAGCCCCCCAAATCTGTCATCTATGTTAGCATTGGAAGTCTTGCCGTCATGACAAGAGACCAATTGTACGAGATTTGGCACGGCTTGGTCGACAGCGGGTCAAGATTCCTGTGGGCCCGCCGGCCCGGTTCCGTGTTCGGGCCGGGGCCCAGGCCCGATGATGATGTCATCGTCCCCTTGGATTTGGCCCAGGGGACAAAGGAGAGAGGGTGTGTGGTGGGGTGGGCCCCGCAGGAGGAGGTGCTGGCCCACCCCTCGGTCGGGGGTTTCCTGACGCACTCTGGGTGGAACTCGACTCTGGAGAGCGTGGTCGCTGGGAAGCCTATGGTCTGCTGGCCGTTCCACGCGGACCAGCAGGTCAACAGTAGGTACGTGGAGGAGGTCTGGGGGCTGGGCCTTGACATGAAGGACAGTTGCGACAGGGTCGTCGTGGCGGAGATGGTCAGGGAGGTTATGGGGTCGAGGAAGGACGAGTTCTCGGAGAGGGCCAGTGAGATGGCAAAGTTTGCTAAGATGAGCGTGAGTCCGGGCGGGTCTTCGTTTCTTGATTTTGACCGTCTGATTGAGGATATTAAGACAATGAAGATTTTACATGTAAAAAAATATTAGTGGTTTATAGTACTAATCAACTATTGGTTGAGGTGTATGTAGACAATGGCTATCATTGATGTCTGTTATAGGGAGTAATATATTGAGAACATTATTGTTAATTGTTTTTAACCTTAACAAAGTTGCTTGCTTTTTATCTTTAAATTATCTTTTGTCTCCATTAAAACAACACAAAATGTTACTGTATTTTTTTTATACGATATGATTCTCGTTGCTCTTATCTGTACCCGACATGAAAATAAGCTAATTAAATCTTGACACGTTTTTTTGTCAATCTGAAATAGGAATTGATCTGATGATGATGTGTCATATAACTTTTTGTCATCTAACAAATTATAAACGAAATATTAGAATGTGAACAAAATATCAGTATCTCAAACAAGAAATAACTAAATCAAAGTAAAACGAATATGTTATCTCTCCACAATTATACTCGATTTTTTTTTTATCATGATTCGTTCAATTTTCCATATTTTGTAAATTTAAGTTCATAATAAAATAAGTTTTATTTTTCACTAATAATATTCATAATTTTTGCATTAAAATTTGTGGCATCTACTATCATACTATGGATATAGTAGCCATAAGGAGTGGAGTATTAAATTTAGTTCATATTGGTTCAATTTTTTTTTTTCAAAAATCTGATTTTTTTTATTCAATCGACTCTTTTTTTTAAAATCGAAAAATCCAAATTATATTATTTTGAATTGTAATTTTATCTAAATAAAATATTTATTTAATAATAGTGAGAAAGATATTTCCAATTTCTTATTTTTGGCATTTTGTTAACATTTTTTATTTTTCAGTTCAGTACAAATTTAATTATAATAAAGTAAAATATTTGAATGTATTGAATTGGTTCAGATTATATTCACTCATAGTTTATTTTTTTAAATCGATTCAGATTTCAGATTAAGCAAAAATCAAATAAAAACATGAATGTTCTCCCCCTAATTAGAGTTCATTATTAATATGCTGTCAAAATACATGTGATGCAATACAAATGTATAAATAATGATTACAAAAATAAAAAATACTAAGTCCAGGCCAATAACCTGTCCTTCCTCTGAGAAAGTATCAATTATTTGGCAGACTGGAGCAAATCTATTGCATAAAAAGTACTATGAAATTATGATCATATATTCGATTTTGGGCAGTACGAGTCTATATAAATTTAGCATAGATAAATGAGTCAATAATTTTGTTGTTCTAAGAAATATTATAGGAGTATTAAAATCTTGGATAAAAAATAAGTACTATACTTCTACTTAAAATCTTATAACAAAAAATATTAGTTACAAGAAAACTCTGAAACAAAATGAAAATTAATTTGGCACTTAAGCTTTGTCGTGTTATTAATTACTCCCTCCGTCCACGAAAATTTGTCCTAGTTTTTCATTTCCGTCCGTCCCCCAAAATTTGTCTCATTTCACTTTTACCATTTTTGGTAGTGGACCCCATATTCCACTAACTCATTCCTACTCAAATTTTATTATAAAACTAATACTTTAAAAGTAGGACCCACAATCCACTAACTTTTTCAACTCACTTTCCATTACATTTCTTAAAACCCGTACCCGGTCAAACCGGGACGAATTTTCGTGGACGGAGGGAGTACTAAACATGGTTAAAGTTATAATTTTGGTAAGGGATTGGATAGGACCCTTGTCTTATATTAAGCTTTGAGTTAAGTTTAACTATGATATTAAACAATTAAAAATATTCATATATAATTCTCTATTTTAGTATTACTAACTTATTAAACAAGCCCTTAAAGTTTGGTCCCTTTTATATTAATAATATGAAACCATCATTGTAATTATTTTCCACTACATGTTTATTATATGGAATATATTGTGCAAACTTTCTAATCATGCATGAGTCAGAAAATAAAATAAAATTCCTTTTACTTTATTTTTTGTTATTTTAATTTCTTTCAGATTAGCATGCTATATAAACAGTATCTCGTGTTGGAAAAAAAATATATTATTCTAACTAAGAAATAAGATGGACTTATTAAAATACTAGTTGTAAGAAATTGAGTGGACTGTGGACCATGTAACTTAGGAAAAACTTCAAGAATCAATAATAAAAAATTAGTAAGTTTGGCAGCATCACACTCTAATTAAATGCATTAGTACACTAAAAATAAAGTTAGGTGACCGAAAGTGCGCAAATCATATGATAACATTTAGTAAAATTCAAATAGAATAATAGAAGAAAACTTTGTTATAATGTATTGACACAGGTGCTGGATGGTCAGAGAGGGGTATTATTAACATTTATATGGTTTTAAATATTTATTATATATATAAATATAGTATCTCAAAACTAATAAAAACTAGTAGTACTTTTTATATACTTAGTTTGCTTATATTAATTTTGTTATATGAATCTTGACATATTAAGCTAAGCCTTTATCATATTATCATCCATACAAAATTTTTAACGAATTTACAAATATATACTCTAATAAAGAGAAGACATATAGCGTCCGTCCCACAAAAATATGCATTTTCTAATTTTGTAAAGTTTTTTTCTCTCTAATGAGGTGAGACTCATTTTCTACTAATAATACTTTAATTATTTTTTCTCTCTATCTCTCTCCTATTTTACCAATTTTTATATTAAAATTCGTAGTGAACTCAAAATGCATATTTTTATGGGACGGAGGGAGTATAAAAGAAAAGTGATATATAACCCTTATACTTCACTTCAGTAGTTGCCTCTTCAGATTTTAAGACTTGAAATCACTATAATTATTTATCGAACTTATAATCGAAAATTTTAGATCTGCCACGAAGACGAGAAAGTTATACATGCATAAACCAATATATACTATTCTTAGATTTTAAGACTTGAAATCACTAAAATTATTTATCTCAATTATAATCGAAAATTTTAGATCTGCCACGAAGACGAGAAAGTTATACACGCATAAACCAATATATACTATTCTTAGTATAACCCTAACTTTTTATATAGATACGACATTTAAATGTCTTTGTTTCCACCCTCACAGCCACCAATTAGTTTTTTTTTTAGATTCCAAACTTGTTTTTATCTGATTTTTGGATTATATGGGGTGTGTAATTGAGATAAGGCCCTGTGAATTGCTTTGACATTTAACAAGATAAGGAAGAAGATTAAACAACACAGTGAGACCACATTCAATGCCTCAAATGCTCCCATCCAAATAATATTTATAAAAAGAGAATTGACTATACACATAACATATACAAAAGTAGAATGGCCCACAACGATTGATCTGAAAAATGAAACTCGTAATATTAAACATGATGAAGAAGACCCTCGTCAACAAATTTGTTGGCACTAGATGAAAGTCGACAAATGAAAATGAATTCACAACGACAAGGATCTGCCAAATCAACAATAATTTCAAAGATCGAATTTAATATAATTTTCGGACCCTAGCTCTGCATAACCCCAGTTTCACCTTGATCTACTATATATTGCAATCTAATTGAAAATGAAATATAAAATTATTTAATCTAGTTGTTTAATCCACTTGTAATATTTTTTCCTCATATATCATCAACAAACAACTACGGACATGGATTGTACAACCATTCAAAATGAAAACGAAATCTAAATTATTTTATAGGGAGAAGTTGACTTCTCAAATTACGAAGCACCGGAAAATACACATAAAAATGATATTTTATTGAACACGAATCCATATACATGAGCACTTAATAAAAATATACAATACCAATAGGCATATACATACAACAAATTTTCAAACAAACTCCAATAAACAATATGGTAGAAAATACTTATTCCAAAGGACCAATTAGATTCCCAAATTTCAAAGAAGTATAGGGAGTATTTATTTTATTTTCATTTTAGCCTTTGTTCTCATTGGTAACCAATTACCAATTTGATGCCCAAATTTCAAAGAACTGGATTATCATATCTTTAATTTAGCCTAGTTTTTCTCTTCAACCGAGGATATGAGAAAAATATTATCAACCAATCAACATGGAGTACGGAATATAGTAAAAA
Source organism: Salvia hispanica (assembly GCF_023119035.1). NCBI lineage: Eukaryota > Viridiplantae > Streptophyta > Magnoliopsida > Lamiales > Lamiaceae > Salvia > Salvia hispanica. The sequence continues at coordinate 2,380,108 of NC_062965.1, forward strand.
ATAAAGAAAAAGTGAAAAAAAGGGGAAAATAAGCGTACTCCACCAGTGAAGGAGCTACATGAAATTGTGCTCTTAGCAATTTTAAAATTTAATAAGGGTATATTGTTAATTTTTGTTATAGTTATAGTTATTTGGTCCCCTTAAAATAGAAATTCTTTCTTTTTTAGTCCTTTCTCTAAAAATAAAAACTTTCTGTTTAAAGAAATTTCTTTCTTTTGAATGAGGTGGTGCCCATTACCCACTAATACATATTTTTCTATCTTCCTCTTATTTTATCAATTTTTTCGATAAAACTCATGCCGTTTCAAAAAAAAATTTAGGGGACGGATGGAGTATAAAGAAACTACGATTACAATAAGACTTTTAGATATTTATTAAATTTTGATAGCGTATTTCGATTTTGAACAAGAATTAATCTACGAAGTTGCATAATACTATTGAGCCCCAAACTCCCCAGTAGACATGCTCACGGTTCTGGACCCGCCGATTCTAAAAGAGTTCGAACCACAACTGGCCCGAAACCATCAGCTCCAATTCAAAATAAGAAAACCAACAATTAACTGGTGGAACCGCCGGTTTCAATCCGTAACAAGAGTGAACACCAAGAGTCCGGTTTTCGAACCTACGGTTAACCGGCGATCCAGTTAAAACCGGACACGTCTACCCCCAAGCATGAAAAAGGCCTGCTTCAGTCTTATATTCCATCATTTCCTATCAAAGAAAACACACCAATCATTCAAACCTCGGCAGAAACAAACTCTCCAAATCCAGAAAAAAAATGCAACATCAAAGAGAAAGAGAAGCTCATGTCTTCATATTCCCCTTACCTCTGCAAGGACCAGTGAATTGTATGCTCAAATTAGCAGAGATTCTCTCAATCAACCAAATCAAAGTCACATTCCTCAACACAGACTACATCCACCAACGCCTCATCACCCACACCGATGCCTCCATTCGCTTCCGGAACTATCCGGACTTCTGCTTCCGGACAGTTCCTGATGGCCTGCCCGAGGACAATCCCCGGACCGGGGATCAGATTGGGAACCTTCTCGAATCCATGGACGCTTCCGCTGTCCCGATATTCCGGGAGATGCTGCTGACGGCGGAAACCCCCGTGACTTGCTTGATTGCTGATGGGATCTTCACTTTCGCCACCGATGTGGCGGCCGAGATCGGAGCTCCGCTTCTGTATTTCGACACCGTTAGTCCTTGTGGATTTAGGACGTATCTCTTGTTGCCTAAGCTCATTGAAACAGGGGAGGTTCCTTTCAAAGGTGTGTTTTTCTTTGATTTATTGGTAATTTGGTTCTGTTCTGAGATAGTAGAGTCGTTTCTTTTCGACACGGGTATTTATTTACTTATATAGATTAGTAATTTGACTTATATATCTCATTGAAATGGAGATTTCTATCTATCTATAACTGTTTACTCTGTTTTGACCTCTGTTTTGGACTCTGTTTTGGCCTCTGTTTTTGTTAGATGACAACTTGGATGAGATGATAAAGTATGCACCCGGCATGGAAGGAATCATCCGCCGGCGCGATCTTCCGAGCTTCTACCGCACCAACGATCTCAACGATCGGATAATCCAGCTAGTCTTGCGCGAGGACGAGCACATCCCGCTCGCGCAAGGCCTCATCTTCAACACATTCCACGACCTCGAGGCTCCGATCCTCGCTCAACTCCGCACCGTCTGCCCCAACATCTACGCCCTCGGCCCCCTCCACACCCACCTCAAGGGTCGTCTCGCGAGCCGGGAGGCTTGCCCCGCCAACTCCAACAGCATCTGGGAAGAAGACAGGAGCTGCATTTCTTGGCTGGACAAACAGCCCTCCAAATCTGTTGTCTATGTCAGCATTGGTAGTCTTGCTGTCATGACAAAGGACCAAATGTGTGAGATATGGCATGGGTTGGTGAATAGTGGGGTTAGGTTCTTGTGGGTCCGGAGGCCAGGCTCGGTCACCGGGTATTCGGATGAGACCGGGATTGACCAGGAGTTGACTAGGGGGACGGAGGAGAGAGGTTGCATAGTGAGGTGGGCCCCGCAGGAGGATGTGCTGGCGCATCCGGCCGTGGGTGGGTTTCTGACGCACAGTGGGTGGAACTCGACTCTGGAGAGCATGGTCGAGGGGAAGCCTATGATTTGTTGGCCATACTTCGTTGACCAGCAAGTCAACAGTAGGTACGTGGAGGCGGTGTGGAAGGTTGGTTTGGACATGAAGGATAGTTGCGATAGAGTTATCGTGGAGAAGATGGTGAGAGAGGTTATGGAGTCGAGGAAGGATGAGTTCTTAAAGGTCGCGGAGGAGGTGGCGGAATCAGCCAGGGCTGCCGTGAGCCCTGGTGGCTCCTCGTTTGCGGATATGGATCGTCTTATTGAGGAAATTAAGACGATGAAGATAGCAATAAAATAGAGGTAGTGGTGTTTGTCGTTCGAGTTTGTTGATGTTATAGCTTCATAAAATGGTACTTCTACCATGTATGTCAATTGATTATTTGAGAAAAGCCAAGTCCACTAAAGTAACAATTCAAAGGAAATAATTTTAACATGCACAAACATAGCCCAAAATTTTTCTTCTCATATCATCAATTATCAACTAGGGACAAAAATTGTAAGTACAACAATTAAAATTGAAAACGAAATCTAAATTGTTTTATAAAGTGAAGTTGATTTCTCAAATTACGAAGCACCGGAAAATGAAAATGCACATAATTTTGTCACATTTTTAAAATAATTTTTGATATTCCACTAACTCATTCCAACTCACATTTTATTATAAATCCAATATTCCATCCGTCCCACTAAAGATGAAACGCTTTCCTTTTAGGATTGTCCCATTAAAAATAAAAAGTTTCCATGGAAATATCACTATATCTATTTTTTCATCTCTCTTACTTTACTTTTCCTTCATTGACTCACTTAACAACACTAAATAAAAACATGTGTCGATCCTCAAATGTTGCATATTTAACGGGATGGATGGTGTATATAAAAGTAGGACCCACTATCTGCTAACTTTTTCAACTTAATTTCCATTACATCTTTTAAAACTTGTGTCCAGTTAAATTGTGACAAAATTTAAGGGAAGAGGAGAAATATTTATTGAACATGAATCCATCCATATGAACACTAAAAAATAAACATACAACAAAGTTTCAAACAAATTATGATAGACACTCACTTTGGGAACTATAGCTGATATAGACTTAGTCCAAGCGTAAAAACCAATTAGATTCCCAAATGTCAAAAAAGAAGATTATTTGATTTTCATTTTACTCTTTGTTCACATTGGAAACCAATTACCAGTTAGATTCCCAAATGTCAAAAAGTAGATTGTTTTTATCTTTAATTTAGTCTTTGTTTCCTCTTCAGTTGAAAAAAACACAGAGGCTACGAGCATAATATTACACCATTAATCATAAAAATATTAATATGAATTAGAGTGAAAAGTAAAGAAAAATGAAAAAGAGGGTGAATTATATAATTTACTTCACTACATTTAAAATTTTTTATGGAAGAAGTGTTTTATTTACTTAACCAAATTTGAAGTTTCGATTTCCATACCTATTTGTTTAAGAAAACTGTAATCCGAACACGAAGCCTACCTGCTACACAATCCGCACCCGACACGAGCATGTTAATGACACGATATAATATGGATTGACACGACACAATAACGACACAAACATGATATTACACGATTAAACCTTGTTTTTCAACTTAATTTACACGATTATAATCAGTTTTATACTCCCTCCGTCCCTCTGTAGTAGAGGCATTTCTTTTCGGGACATGATTTAAGAAAAATTGTTTTAAATGAGTTAAGTAAAAGAAGAATAAAGTAGAAAGGAAAAAAAGTAGAGAGATGAAGAGAGAGTAAAGTAAGAGAGAGTAAAGTACTTTTTGCCAAAAAATGAAATAACTCAGCTACAGTAGAACAAACCAAAAAGGAATACGACTCAGCTACAGTGGGACGAATGGAATACTGTTTAAATTTACTTACTAGAAATAAAAAATATGTCTTTAATAATAATATTATTATTGCTTAATGGATTATCCATATCCAACCCGCATCCAACCCAAACCCAACTCGAAATTATCGGATTCTTAACGGATCAACCCAATAAGGACACGAACCCAATAAGACTCGACTAAAAACCAATACTTTTGATGCAAATTCATACTCCCTCTGTCCCATTAGAAATGAAACGTTTTCCTTTTTAGTCTGTCCCATTAAAAATGAAACGTTTCCTAAAATGGAAACATCTCTATCTCTACTTTTTTATCTCTCATACTTTACTCTCTCTTCATTAACTCACAAAACAACACTACATAAAATCCCGTGCCGATTCTCAAATATTACATATTTAATGGGACGGAAGGAGTATTAAATTATCATGTCGCGTAAAAGATTCTCAGCCATAAGTTTCCTATATAAGAAAACACACCCTTACGTTCTATCATCAAAACACAAATCTCAGAAAAAAAAAAATGCAACATGAAAGAGAAGCTCATGTCTTCATATTCCCCTTACCTGTGCAAGGACCAGTGAACTGTATGCTCAAACTAGCAGAGATTCTCTCAATCAACCAAATCAAAGTCACATTCCTCAACACAGATTACATCCACCAACGCCTCATCACCCACACTGACGCTCCCATTCGCTTCCGGAACTATCCGGACTTTTGCTTCCGGACAGTTCCTGACGGCCTGCCCGAGGAGAATCCTCGGACCAGCACCGAGATTGGGAATCTTCTAGAATCCATGGACGCTTCCGCCGCCCCGATATTCCGGGAGATGCTGCTGACGGCGGAAACGCCCGTGACTTGCTTGATTGCTGATGGGGTCTTCGCTTTCGCCACCGATGTGGCGGCCGAGATCGGAGTTCCGCTTCTGTATTTCGACACCGTTAGTCCTTGTGGATTTTGGACGTTGCTCTGCTTGCCTAAGCTCATTCAAGCTGGGGAGGTTCCTTTCAAAGGTGTGTTGTTCTTTGATTTTAGTTGTGTGTTGTTTTCTTCTCATGATTGGTCTAGATAGATGTGTATAGTGTAGGCTATTCTAATATTTATTGCTTCCTCTGTTATGATACTAATAGAAATTCATAACATCCATCCCTAGACCAATTGGTTCTATGATTTCTGGTATCAGAACAGGTCACTATCTATAGGCTAAAATTAACTGATCCGGCAATATATTTGCATTAAAAAAAAAATGTCCAAGAGTATACTGGACTTTTAATTTGGGTCAGTCGTCCAACAAATAAGAAAAAGAAGTACAATTCCTCCGCGGTTCATTTTGAAGGATTTGGGGTGTTGTCGTGTTGAGAAGTAAAAACAATAATAACTAAAAGACAATATCCCATATCAATGTAAAAAAAAACTGAAACTACTATACAAGTCTAATGGACCACTCTCTTCCAATCATCAATTGGTTTTAGGATGGAACTGGTGGATTTCTGTCTGGAACATTTCTTTTCGGCACATACAATTCTTTCCAAGGTTTGTTGCTCTTTGTTTACTTTTGATGATTTACTTAGGTGGATGAGTTAATGTCGGATATAATTTATACTCCCTCCGTCCCACATTTGGAGTCACTTATTGTTATGACTCGGATTTTAAGAAAGAGTTGAAGTGTGTAATAAATGAAGTGAGATGGTAGAGTTGGTTGAAGGTGGGTCCCTTTTGACTTTTGATTTTTGTTTTGATTTATTTTAATATAGATAATGACATTTTTATGTAATTTTGATGAAGAATGAGGTAAAATTGTATGACCAAATATGGAAAATTCTAAAAGTGACTCTTAAACTGGGACGGACTTTTATGGCAAAAAGTGACTCTTAATCTGGGACGGAGGGAGTATTTACTTAGTTTGATAGACCTAAGATGATGACTTATATTTCTTCACTATCTTTAACTACATACTCTGTTTTTGTTAGATGGCAACTTGGATGAGATGATAACAAACGTGCCCGGCATGGAAGGTATCATCCGGCGCCGAGATCTGCCGAGCTTCTGCCGCACCAATGACATCAATGATCGGAGAATCCGACTAATCCTGCGCGAGGCCGAGCACATCCCTCTCGCTCAAGGCCTCATCTTCAACACATTCAACAACCTCGAGGCTCCGATCCTCGCTCAAATCCGCACCATCTGCCCCAACATCTACGCCATCGGGCCCCTCCACGCCCACCTCAAGAGCCGGGAGGCTCGCCCCGCCACCTCCAACAGCATCTGGGAGGAAGACAGGAGTTGCATTTCTTGGCTGGATAAACAGCCCTCCAAATCTGTTGTGTATGTCAGCATTGGTAGTCTTGCTGTCATGACAAAGGACCAAATGTGTGAGATATGGCATGGATTGGTGAATAGTGGGGTTAGGTTCTTGTGGGTCCGGAGGCCTGGCTCGGTCCCCGGGTGTTCGGATGAGACAGAGATTCTGTCCCCTGATCAGGATGTGACTCGGGGGACAGAGGAGAGAGGTTGTATAGTGAGGTGGGCTCCGCAGGAGGAGGTGTTGGCGCACCCGGCAGTGGGTGGGTTTCTGACGCACAGTGGGTGGAACTCGACTCTCGAGAGCATGGTCGAGGGGAAGCCTATGATTTGTCGGCCGTACTTCCTTGACCAGCATGTCAACAGCAGGTACGTGGAGGCGGTGTGGAAGGTTGGTTTGGACATGAAGGATAGTTGCGATAGAGCTGTCGTGGAAAAGATGGTGAGAGAGGTTATGGAGTCGAGGAAGGATGAGTTCTTGGAGGTCGCGGAGGAGGTGGCGGAATCAGCCAGGGCTGCCGTGAGCCCTGGTGGCTCCTCGTTTGCGGATATGGATCTCCTTATTGAGGAAATTAAGACGATGAAGATAGCAATAAAATAGATATAATGATGTTTGTAGTTCGAGTTTGTTGATATTATAATAGTAACTCATATTTTTCAGTTACGAATGACGATGCTCCTCATAATAATTAGTGAAAAACTGTGTTTTTCAAGATGGCATTTTTCATCTACAACCTACAACTGAATATGTATAGAATAAGATGGCATTTTTTCAAGAAATTAAAAGATAATCATCTTTTGGGCTATAAAGAATGATGTTATATAGTGAGCTGGCTCCACCAAAAGAGGTCTAAAATGAGATGTTAATATATAGTGAATGGAATTCAACTTTCAAGAGCTTGATTGATTGGAAACCTATGATTTATTGGTTGTATTTTATTGACCAACAAGTGAATGAATAGAAGTAGTCCATTTTGGAGTTGGAACATAAGAGTCTAATGTCACTTTAACTTTGGCAAGAGGTATATATTTTAAATTTTATGTTAAAACATTTTTATATGTAGAAGCATACCTCAGATTTCTTTATTCGAATTATTATATCTTATTGTTATATTACAAACTCAATGGTTTACAAATATTTTTTAAATATTAAAATAAAATTAATTTATATTCTATATATTACTATTATATTAAATTAATTGATTCAATATTTAACTAATCTCATATTTATCGGAATAGTGAAGTTTGTCCAGACAACTTTCAATAATGAAGCAATTGTACGACCCAAATATATAACCACAAATTATGTCGTCTAATATGAAATGATTGCTATATGGGCCCAAATATATAACAACAAATTTTGTGGTCCAATATGAACTATAGCCTATATGCATGCACAACTGGCAACAATAATTAAAAAATGTGCTCACGTTTTATGTGTATAGTTTTACAATGGTGTGGGCATAGAGATATTCAGTCATCAACTGATACATTACAAGCATAGCTATCAAGAACTATTCAAAACATATTACTCTCTCCGTCCCACATAATTTTACCCAATATTTCATTTTGGGCCGTCCCTCATAATTTTACACACTTCATTTTTACCATTTTTGGTAGTGGACCCCATATTTCACTAACTCATTCATGCTCACATTTTATTATAAAACTAATACTTTAAAAGTATGACCCACATTCCACTAACTTTTTCAACTCACTTTCCATTAAATTTTTTAAAACCCGTGCCAGGTCAAAATGGGTAAAATTATGTGGGACGAAGGAAGTACCTTTGTATGTATTGATCATAAATCTACCGTTACAGTTATATAGTCTATGTATGATACTACTTCCTCCGTCCACAAATTGATGTCCACATTTGACTCGGCACAGATTTTTAGAAATATAAAGAAAAAAAGAGTTGAAAAGCTTAGTGAAATGTGAGTTGATGAAATTACAATAAATTGTAAATGTGTGGTGTTACACCTATATACCTTTCACTATTAGTATTAAATTTTACTTTCTCCGTACCATAAAAGATGTCACAATTGTGGGATGACACGAGATTTTAGGAGGTTTTGTTTTATGTGTTAAATGGAAAGATAAAATATGATTTTTATATTTATGTAAGAGATTTTTTTTCAAAAATGGAAATGTAACATTTTTTTGGGATAAACAAAAAAAGGAAAGTGTGACACATATTATAGGACGGAAGGAGTATTAAATACAAATATAAATTTTAAAGATTGTACTACAGACTCTTTAACTACCTACTACCTTAACTACTCTCCTCCTCCTCTCTCTTACTATACAATTGTGAATTAATTCCCGTGTCATTTCAATTGCCCATACTTTTTATGAGACGGAAGGAGTATAAAAAATGTTTCAAGTATATACATAAGTGCTAAATATACGTATATATCGGGTATATATAGGGGTTCGTTAAAATGCTAAATTATTCTTAAATTGCTAACTTGTTAACTCATCAACGCAGTGTATTAAAAATGTCAACACTATCACATTAAAATATCAACACATATTTGTGTTGACATTTAAATATCAATGTTAATATAGTTTATTAAAATATTAACTTAATTTTATGTTAGACATTTCAATATCACTGTGTTGAAATTTTTAATACAATAACGAATACTAATCAAACATTCCTCAGCTTTCATTCGTAAAAGGGGAAGTTAAGAAAAAAAAAAAAGAATCGACCCTTTAAGTATCCCAATTGCATGGCAAATCCGTTGTGGTATGCTCCGGCATTTCATGATTTGGTTAGATTCAACTTTATTCACCTCCCAAGATTCAATTTTTCTTTTTATTTCGTTTTGTCCCGTCAATGGAAAGTTCACCGGAGCTATCGCCGGATTCCAAGCAGAATTATCCCTGCAATCTACACTCGAAAAATCAGAAAGTTAGTGTTTTGTACACTTAAATGACATTCCATCAATTACACAGTTAGCTTTCCATTTTACATCTAAAAAGGACATTAAAGTCTTTTCACCCAACTCACACTTTAGATGATGATAAATGATACTCCCTCCATCCCAGATAATTTGGGACATTTTGACCCGGCACGGGTTTTAAGAAATGTAATGGAAAGTGAGTTGAAAAAGTTGGTGGGATGTGAATCCTATTTTTAAAGTATTAGTTTTATAATAAAATGTGAGTAAGAATGAGTTAGTGGAATATGAGGTCCACTACCAAAAATGGTAAAAGTAAAGTGGGACAAATTATATGGGACGACCCGAAATAGAATACTAGGTCGAATTATCTGGTACGGAAGGAGTAGATAGGAGTCCCATTATTCACAAATCCAGTCTTAAAGACCGAACTAGAGACCAAAATAGGACCATTAGATCTTTTTTTTATGGATTAGATGGGCTGATGTTATGTTATTTTTCGCATTCATTACATACCGAATTTAGTTTAACTGAAAGATAATTATGTCATAACACATTGTGAAGTAATAAATTAATGGAATAAAGTAATATGATGACAGAATGAAGTAATAAATTCATTACTACTTCTTGACGTTTAACACAGTTAACATTGTATTTCAATAAAAATGTTATATTTACTCAATTACTAACATTCATTTGGTTCATTATTTATTGAATGTAGTTCATTACTACCGCTTAACGTTTAATAAAGTTAATTTGTTGTATCATTAATGTATTTCAATAACATGTCAAAATTATTTCATAACATACGTTCATTTAGTTTATTATTTAGTGAATATAATTCATTACTATCACTCTGCGTGTTTAGAACATCTCCACCGTTTCAGTCGCATGCTGCTGAAAACTAAATAAATTAAATAACCTAAAATAATTACTTAATTGAATGAAGTATTAACGTGAATGAACGAAGTAACATAGTAACGTCCAATTCACACCTTGGTGAATATAATTAATCATGTATAATAGACACATCAAATTCACACCTATGATGTGCATACTTAATAGTGTAAGAATCCATATAATTGAAAAACATAGTTATGAGAAATGCAGATGGTGGACCAATCATATAGGCACTTAAATTTGACGAAGCAGTGATATTAAAGTGAATGGTCAGTAATCTACTATTTACTTCTCATCAATTTGACCCTTAATTTCCAGTATTATACTCTTCCATAGTAATGAATGCGTTTCTTTTCGGCACCGAGATTAAAAAAATTGTGTTAGGTGAGTTAAGTAAAAGAAGAATAAAATGGAAAATGAAAAAAGTAGAGAGATGAAGAGAGGAAAAAGTAAGAACGGCAGAAACAGCAGCTTCGTTTCACAGTTAGAAGAAACCTCGGCCACAGAAGCTGCTTCCGGCCTCCAGAATCTCATCAGATTGTTCTCTTCAGCATCTGAAATCTGCGTATTCCATTAATCCAAAATTCAGGACTCAAACCGCACATATTATTTACTACCTCCGTCCACGAAAATTCGTCCCGTTTGACCGGGCACGGGTTTTAAGAAATGTAATGGAGAGTGAGTTGAAAAAGTTAGTGGATTGTGGGTCCTACTTTTATATATTAGTTTTATAATAAAATGTGAGTAAGAATGAGTTAGTGGAATATGAGGTCCACTACCAAAAACGGTTAAAGTGAAATGGGACAAATTTTGGGAGACGGACGGAAATAGAAAAATGGGACAAATTTTCGTGGACGGAGGTAGTAAGACTCAACGATTAACAAAAAACGATTTCAATTTAAACAAAATCCAAACCTACACTAACCAAACACATCGAATTCAACTAAAATCTCAATGAAAGCACACACACTTACGAAGAGATAATCACAGAATCAGAATCAAAACACCTACAGCAGCTCCTAGGGTTCCTGAGCATAAACTTCAGTAGAGAGAGAGAGGAATAGCATAAAAAGGGAATCCAGTAGTGTTTTGGTTTAGTAGCCCTAATTAAGCCATATTATAGTCAATGATTTAACCGATAAATAATTTAGTCAGGTATTTGATTGATTGCAATATCAGATTTAATCAATAAGTAATTTAATATTTATTGAGAGATTTTAAAATTGAGAGGCTAGGGAATTGCAGTCCATCACAATCAATTCCTTAACCTAAAATTCCATAAAACAGAGAATCACAGCTAGAAATTATAGAAATCGAGTTAGCGAAAATACGAAAAAAGTAAAAGGAGAGAAATGAGATGCAGATCTGATCTGAAATAATATCCTCATTTTTCCGAGCACATTCAATTTGTGCTAGGAATTATTGGAGCATATTTAAGTTGTGCTCGGAAATATGTCGAGCACTTTTACATATGCTCGGAATTCCCTATCACATTCTAATGCTGCTCGAAATTTGCTCACAATTTCTTAGAGGTATCCCTAATTGGTCGTGCTCGTAATGTGCTCAGAATTTTGTGCTAGGTGAACAATGTTTTTTTTTGTAGTGGTAGAGTATGAAAATAAATACTCCCTCTGTTCCATAGTAATTGAGGTGTTTTTTTTCGGCACGGAGGTTAAGAAAATTATGTTAGGTGAGTTAAGTAACGAGAGAATAAAGTGGAAAATGAAAAAGTTATAGACATGAAAAGAGAATAAAGTAAGAGAGAGTAAAGTAGATGTGGAGAAATGTGTTGACTTTTATTAAAAATGAAAATGACTCTATTATTATAGAACGTACTAAAATGACAAAATAACTCTATTATTATGTAACAAATCTATTATTATGTAACAGAGGGAGTTCTAAAAATTAATTTACTTCTAATTTACAGATTATTAAAATGTGTAAGTTTTATTAAAGTGTGTAAGCTATACTAATTTAAATATTATTAAAATCATCAATTCAGATTGTTAAAAGTGTGTAAGCTTTAAATAAAAAAATTTGTGTAATATATGTGTGGGTTGACCTTGTAATAATGTAATAATGTATAACGATAATAATAAAGATGGATCTCTGATGATAGCAGAAAATGAGAAGACACCACCCATATATGTCCACTATACTCATTACCATTTGAAACCCAACACCACAAACACAAATTCTTCAACAGCACTGTACATGATAATATTAAATTTACATTCAAAAAATATGACAAAGTAAGCAGTAGACTAGCACTATAAATAAGGTAGTGAGCTAGGCCAGAAGCATCCACCACATCCAAAGCAAAAACCAACCATGGCCAAGCTTTCCCAAACCCTAATTCCAGTCCTTTCCTTCATTGCCTTGCTCCTTGCGACGCGAACTCGCAGACGACCTCCTTCCAATATGATTTCAACGGCAACGGCCCTCAGCCAACTGACCTAGTCTACCAAGGCCACGCCCACTTCCCCTTCGACTCCACCTACCTCCGTCTCACCAAAACCGACAACAAGGGCAACGCATTACCATCCAGCGTTGGCCGAGCCGATCACATTGTGGGAAGCCGGAGCGCAGGTCAGGGACTGATCTAGCATTAAGCTAGATGGGGCAAATGACCCTGCTCATATTTCATTCTTTATATATATGTATAACCAATTATACAAATTTTTATACTCCCTCCGTTCCATAGTAGTGGAGGCATTTCTTTTCGGCACGGAGATTAAGAAAAAGTTGTGTTAGGTGAGTTAAGTAAATGAAGAATAAAGTAGGAAATGAAAAAGGTAGAGAGATGTAAAGAGAATAAAGTAAGAGAGAGTAAAGTAGGTGATAAGAAATTTGTTGACTTTTACCAAAAAAGGAAATGACTCTACTATTATGGAATGTACCAAAATGACTAAATGACTCTACTATTATGGAACGTATCAAAATGGCTAAATGACTCTACTATTATGGAACGTACCAAAATAGCTAAATGACTCTACTCCTATGGAACGGAGGGAGTATTATTCTTCCACTAATCGCCCTTTTATAATTTTTAAAATTTCTCCATGCATATTTTTGCCCCTCTTGCTAAGAATTTCTAGATCCGTCCCTGGCGCAGGTTGACCTGGAAACAACCCTACAATTCATCATCCATCCCAAAACCGGCGACGCAAACCCCGCCGACGGCCTCACCTTCTTCATCCAGCCCTTCGGCTCCCCAATCGGGCCCCACGGCGTCGGCTACGGAATCTTCGACAGATCCAGCCTAAATCAGTCCGTCTTCGCCGTGGAATTCGACATCTACCCCAACGACGGAATCGATCCCTGCTACCGTCACGTCGGGATTGACATTGGATCGCAGCTTTCCAGAAACACTACCGATGTGGGGAACGCGATTCTCGGGCAGGTGGTGACTGCCCGCATCGGCTACGTGGAAGCTACCGAGCTCATCAGCGTGCACGTCACGGCGGGCTCAAAAACTTATGAGGTGAGCTATGCGTACGACTTGAGCGCCGTTCTTCCTCAGCAGGTTCAGGTCGGTGTATCGGCCTCCACCGGGGAGGAAGTCGCCGTTCACGACCTCATCTCGTGGTACTTCACTTCCACTCTTGTGCATACCAAAGCCAACGAGGACTCCAACATTCGCCAGTATACTAGCGATTGAGTGTGGGAACCATTAATATGTGTGTATGTTATTAATTAATGTGTGTATGTTGTTACTATGTATGTGTGTGGCGAATAAGCTAAGCTTCCTTTAAGCTATGAATAATGTAGGTTTTGTTGGTGTTCATAATGCCGGTTTTCATGAAACATTAGTAGTAGTACTTGTTTTTTTTATCAAAATTAAAATTAACAATGGGATCATAAGTGTGATCAACCTAGTAGGGACAAAGTAAAATTTCAAAATAATTTCTCACAATTTGGAAAAAATGATATATTGCTTGCATCAACCGTGCATGAAATGATTTTAAGTTTATGAGTAAACAATTGCCCCCAATGCCATAACTCACTGTGTATATAATTAACCAAACATAAACATGTCACTTTTTATTCACTCATCTATTCGTTATTTCTGCAATGTACTTCCACCACAGCCAACGTCTTAACCCTGTTCCTCTTTTGTCTTGATCAACTGACGATCCGACGTCAAATTTCATTAATTTTTGGATCTATAATTGAAACGAAGTAAATATAGACATGTCAAATATCAATTCTCTAAATAAACTACAAATCTCATGCTTACATGAAATGGTTTGAAGCTTATGAGTAAATAATTGCCCCCAATGCCACAACTCACACAATGTATATGATTCCTGCAATTACATAAACAATGAGAATTAGTCAAATCTATCAAATACTCCATCGTCCCACTTTAAGAGTCCCAGTTTATCATTTTTGGGTGTCCACTTTAGGAGTCCCGGGTGGAACATTCAATAAATGGAAGCTCCATATTCCACTAATTTGTTTCCATTCACATTTTATTCAAAAACTATATATAAAAATAGGACCCACATTCCACTATCCATTTTTCACCAACTTTCCTTTACATTTCTTAAAACCCGTGGCGAACTCAAATGAGACTCCTAAAGTAGGACGGAGGGAGTAATGCTTATAGAATACCGTAAAATAAACTTTCATCGAAAGATGAAAGCAAGGAATAAAGTTTATTAAAAATTTAGTGACAAGTGTAGAAAATAGAAAATAAAGAATATACTGAGTGAATAAAGAGTGAATAATCCAAAAATGTGTATAATAAATATAGATCAATAATAAATCTAATAAGAAGAGAAACAGCACAACCACAAATTATATACCACTTCGTTTAATTAAAATATGTCCTCTATTGCCAACGGGTCGCAGCGCGGAGCTGTGGTGACCTTGAGGTCACGGGTTCAAACCCGCCACTCGTTGAGAGACTTTCGGCTTTAATCCGCAAGCCTGGTCGAGCAGGATTAGTCGGTTTCTGCTAAAAGGCAGGTTCGATACACCTGTGGTTAAAATAAAATAAAATATGTTCCTCTATTTTTATTGTATCCCATAGAATTGGATTAAATATCAGTAAAAATATTGATTTTTTAATTTATTTCATAAAAAATTAATATATAAAAGTTGATATTCATAAAATTCTTGGATATTATTATAGAGTAGTTAGGAAATTGAATAATTTGAGATTTGTCGAAACATACTTTAAATATATGCTCATAAGAATAATTCAAGTATAGGATAATAGGATTAATTACTAAGAAATTTATAAATTTGAAAAAAAATCTAATGCACATATGCTTATTTTTATCCACAATTATTTTGTATGTATATATTGAGTAAATTTGTACTCC
>NC_062965.1:2395616-2433607 GCF_023119035.1 Salvia hispanica
AGCCTCTTCTTTAGTCGCTGGTGAAAGGTCCTCCTGGTGTTCTCGTCTATTGCCTCTTGATCTACTGGCTCGGGTGCGAGGTCCAGACCCTCAGCCACCCTGTCAGTTTCTTGGCCAGTTGATGTTGGTGGAACCGTCCTTGTTGCTATTGGGCTGCCCTCTTGGCTAGTTTGAGAAGGCCCCTCCCCAGGTTTTGTAGGAGTAGTTTTCTCACTTCCACTTGACACCTCTACTGCTTCTTCTGCCGTGTCTGCCTTGGCCTTGCCGGACGTCCACTTGCCCAAGCATCTTTGTGAGACCCTTGTCGGTTTCTTCCCTCCTACCTTGGCTTCCTGCTTCAACACCAACTTCCTCTTGACTGCCTTTGGCTTCAGAACCTCTGGTGCTGTTGTCCCCGGCTCCTCCGATTGTGCCTCAATCTTCTTTTCTGTCTCTTCCCGCCTTTCTTCTTCCACCGTGTCTTCTGGCTGGTGGACCTCCTGTTCGAATTGTCTTTCTACCGCTTCCTCCCCCATTTGTTCCCCTTTCCTAGGTTCTTTCTCTTCCACCTCTCCTACTGGCTGTTGGGTAACACCTCCCGATTCCTTCCCCACTCCCGATACTTCTCCTTCCCCTTCTACCTGAGATGCGAGGTCCAGACCCTCAGCCATCTCATCAGTATCCACTTCCATGCCTTCTACCCCGCCCATAACCGCCTGAAATTCCTCGTCAGTCATCAACCCCTGCTTCCTGGCCGTCTTGTTCAGATCTTCCTCCTCCCTTTCTTCTTGGGTCATGGTTCCTGTAACAGGCGTCCCTGTCGCTTTGTCATTCTTTTCGTTCTCGTCGGCCCTCTCGTCGGGCTCCTGATCGGCTTTCTCCTCTTCTATTGGACCAGGGTCTTGGTAAGCAGAAAGGGGGCTAACGTCTAGCGGTTCAATTGGTTGATGTGTGGGGGAGGCTTTTTTCTGATGAGGATTTTGGAGGTGTTGGTACGGTGGTAGGGTTAGCGGTGGTTGGGATTTCCGAGGCGGGGGTTGGCATCGCCGGTACTCCTCCGACTTGGGTAAAACCTGCCAAAGTTTCCGTCCAGTCTCTGTTTGGGTCTTGTTGTCTGAGATACGCCGCCAAGGCGTCTAACTGGATCATCACCGGCACCTGTGGCGGCAGTGCTGGTTGGGGTTGCTGGGGGTTTTGCGATGGCCCTCCTTCTGTCGTCGGATCTTCGGTGTGGGTTTTCTTGCTGGTCATCTTCTTCTTTCTTATGGGTGAATCGGTGGTTTACGGTGGTTGTCGGGCGGTTGTTTTTGGGGAGGAAATTGCAGGCAAGGTTTTGAAAGATGAAGGGGAATAGGCGGTTTGGGTATTTATAGAGGGATGGCAGTTTAGGGTTTTGACCGGTTGCAGACGGTTCCAGTCGCTTCACGTCGGATGGAGGCGGTTGAGTGTTATCGCAGCTGATTGGACGTGCTCTGCCATATTTCTGCCCACGTGCCTACTGGTCACTGCCTTCGCCTGCAAAATTGTACCACGCGCAAGTATTCAAATTTCCCATTATCATTTCCCTCTTTATTTGCTGAAATAGGAATTAAAGTGAAAAGGACATTCAAATATAAATTGGAGTTTCACTAAATTAGTATCTTTGCAGTCAATACATGCTCCAAATTAATAATTGGGTCCGAAAATCTTTTTGGTATTTCATATTTTACTACTTGCCTTTTCTAAATTAAATCACTAATTATTTACAATATTTACATCATTAGATAGGGTATTTGGGAATTCTACCTGGTCAACAAGCATGAACCGTATAGAATCGGCCAGGTGGAATCCCAAACCCCTATCCTACTGATCATTTGGCCATATTAAGAGGTAGTGGAATTTCTTCCACCACCCCTATTTCGGCATTTTCCCTATATATTTTCAGTCTATGTCCATTAACGACAAAAGGTCCAGAGTTAGGAAAACTCCCTGAAATTTCGACCGCTCCATTGGAACGAAGTGCGGTGATTATGTAGGGCCCTGTTGACATACTTGGATTTTACATGGTTTTAGAGGGTGGTTATGTATGAATTTGATCATATTTTGTCTATTATTGGACGTGTTTATATCTATTTCTCTATTATGTTGGTATGTTGACCATTTTGTTAAGAATGTGTAGAAAAAGGTACAAAATATGTGGATGTGCAGCAACCTTGGTTTGAGAAAATATTTACTGGATATTTTGAAGTCCAATCAGCCCCTAATACATATCAATCTCTTCTTCTTCGAAAGAGCTTCGCGTGGGTATCTCGCACGCCTCAATCGGAGTTCGGTAGAAGAAGTTATGGCTGTTATACGAACACTGCGCTGTCCAGAAAATCTCACCCGGCCGGGTGAATTATTACCTTATAATTCCACCCGGCCGGGTGGCGTAATTATGCCTGCGAGATTCCAGAGAGTACCAAAGAAGTCCCACCCGGCCGGGTGAATTTCCAGTGGATTAATTCCACCCGGCCGGGTCCGTCAATCTGACGTTTTTCAAAGCAGAAACACTATTTTTGAAGAGGGGAATAAGAAGGAAAAATTAGGTCGATTCTAGGCATTCTCTAGAAGCGAAAAAACACATCTCTCTCTTTGTGAAGAACTCTTGGAAGAAGATTGAAGATTCAAGCTTCAATTCTTCCGCCAATTGCAATTCGAATCATGATTTCCATTGTTTTGCCTTGTTTCTATTTGTTTTCTACCATGAACATGAGTAGCTAAACATCTTTTGTAACGACCCGCCCATTTTGGGTACATTAAATGCGGCGTTCGCTAACTAGGTAGACATAAATGCATCAAAGATCATAGACTAGGGTTTCATTTAAAAGGGATTTGACCAAGGCATTAAATGAATAATTAAGTAGAAGAAGAATCATGCCTTAGCAAAAGAATCCAACAAAAGATTTATTGAAATAAAGCGTAACCAAGTTTTTCCCAAAATAATTCCAACTGTTCATATCCCAAAACATACCCACGAAAATAGCAGTATTCAACCCAACAAAAGATCAAAGTATTCATAATCAATAGCGGAAGCGACCAAGAAAGAAGTGAGGCTATGTATGAAGACACAACGACACTTTAAGTACCAACAGTTCATCTTTATTATTTCCTTGCTCAACACCGCCGCCGCTCGTCACCACTCAACCTGCACATAAGGAAAACACATGCAGGGCTGAGTACGATAAACATACTCAATGGGCTCATTGCCGAAAACAGTTTTATCACAAATATAGTTATTATCATGCCATTTTCGAGTGTCCGTCGGGGTTTTAACTTTAGAAAGACTCGAGGCACCAAAATATCATCTTTCTCAAATATCACGGTCGCGCAACCATTTTTCTCATAGACGTTTACCATATCCTCATTCTACATGACAAGGAATGCGGCCGCAATCCAGGTCACTAGACCGGCCAACCCGTACGCTGACTCTCGGTCTAACATTGGTGTACACTAACCCAAGTAGAGTTTGCGGCTCTACAAGGATCCGAATTCGATTATAACAATAGTGGCATAGCCACGAGGGATAGGCACGACAAAACAAATCAAGGCATGATAACACATCTTTCATTCTCATCAATATCATTTTAGGACAATGTCCTTATTTTAAAAGAAAGCCCACCTCGTAGGTTTAGCTCGATAGAATTCTCTTCTCCTTGTTTATCACGCTGAGAGCGCGAAGTATCACCTTTAAATTAGGCGTATCACAAATCAGTTTCAATCATTGATTTCAAATCATGCATGATCTCTCGTTTTCCCTTTTTTCCCATCGATTATTTTCAAAATCAAAATATCAAAATCAAAGTATGATTACATACTATTTTTATTCAAATAATCATTCCAAAATCACCAATAATTCGATCACACATGAGTGTTCTACACACACAACACATGCACACGATCACCACACATGTGCACGCCGATCGAGGCGTGCACACACACACACACACACGATCGCACACACATCCGTGTATTCCCAAAATTCACCGATTAAAACCCCTTTCACTCGTTCTAGATGCATGTAGATTCAAGAACACCGATTAATCGGTAGAAGAAGAGGAGATCAATAATTAAAGTACCTTTTCCAAAGAACGAACGGTAGAAACAAGGAATTAGTCTTGATTCTTCAATAATCTGTTGCATTTCACTTGAATTCTTCTCAATTGATGAAGAAATCTTGAAGAAAACTTGAAGAAAATATGGAGAGAGTGGGGGAGTAGTTTTCGAAAATTGAGAGGAGTGGGAGGCGCCGGTATTGTGAATACTAGGGTTTGATCTCTTCTCCTATTTATAGAGTGCCAAATAATAATATCCAAATAATTAAATAAATAAATATTTGGAAGATATGGTAGAGATTGTAGGGAAGTGGCGTTGAATTGGTTGAGAAGAATGAGGATTTCAAATTTTGTAGGCTATTTTAATAGCCTATGATTTAATTTGAATATTTCACGGAGTAGAATAATATATCACGGAGCAAGAAAATAATAATTAAACTCCCCAATTAAATAGGAAAAGTGGCGTGAATTACTTCTCTCCACAAGGATTAAATTCAAATCCTAATTTAATTAGGATATGGCAATATCTTCTTAGATTTGACAAGATATGCTAGGATATTTTAGCATATTTATATTTATTCATGGAAGAGAATAAATAAGGGATCAAATAATAAAATAATTCCCTCTTCTCCAATAAATGAGATTTTCGAAAATCTCATGTATATCAAAGGTGACAATTTTCAAAAATTCCATGTAGGAATTATAGAGTATTTGGACTTTGGATTTAATTTGGATAATTATCCCAAACAAATAATTAAATCCAAGAATAATATTATTTCTTCTCCAATATGTGAAAGGGCCGAAAATTCCACATGATTTAGATAATGCTCCTATTATTTTTCTCACTCATCCCTTAGGAAAATAAATAATAATTCCCCCACAATTATATTTCTCCACATCAAATATTCACATATTCAAAATCATCTCCTTTTCA
The DNA here is from genome assembly GCF_023119035.1 of Salvia hispanica. Lineage (NCBI taxonomy): Eukaryota > Viridiplantae > Streptophyta > Magnoliopsida > Lamiales > Lamiaceae > Salvia > Salvia hispanica. The sequence goes on from NC_062965.1 coordinate 2,400,603, forward strand.
CTTTCACTTCATTTCCTCATCGCATTGACCTTTCAACGGCCACGTCATTTTTCCACATCTTTGACTATTCAATAGCCACGTCAACATTTCAACAAGTTGACTATTCAACTCAATTAAAATCCACATATGCAATTAGGTCACATAGACACTATGCAATTAATTACTCATCAAATAATTCACATATCATAGCATTTAAGGCATTTAATGCAAAAATTTTATAACCCGAAAATTAGGGTTTGAAAAAGGGGGGCGTTACATCTTTTATGTAGAATTCTTGGTGAAGATGCATTGATTTATAGTTTTAATCTAATTGACTTCGTTTTTATCTTGCTCTTGCAATTGTTTGAATTATTCTTGTGCTTTTTCCTAACAATTGCTTGATCACCAATTGGGAGTGTAGGGTTTCTTAGAATAATCGGGAGATGAAATATTTAACCTTGAAAGAAGAATTATTCACACCTTAATTCAATAAAACTTGGGAGAGTTGAGGTTTTGAGTGAGATCTTTAATCTAATTGAACTATTAGGAGTTAGGTCTAAGAATTAGAAGGGGACTTCAATTATTACACCTAATCTACGGATTTCTCACCTCGGGAGGGGGTTTAATCTATATTTGTGATTGATTCAACAATTCTGGAGACTTTAAATGGTAAATCGGTTTCAATTGAGTTAGGCTATGAGTTGTGCATCGGATCCTTGAATTCTGCATATTTCTCTATCATTTTTACAACTTGTTTCTTTGTTCTCTTGTTTAAGTGTTTTATTTCATTCTCTGAATTTATATGCTTTCAGTAGTTGATAGTTTCAAAACCAAATTTCTGGATCGTCTGAATAGTAGTCGAAATTGGTTCGTGGTACTTAGGTTTACACTCAATTGTCTCTGTGGGATACGATATACTCTTGCTTGCTATTTGCTACAATAACCCTGTACACTTGCAGGTATTATTTGGGTAAAATAAAGTTGAGTCAAGTTTTTGGCGCCGTTGCCGGGGATAATTTTTGTGTTATATAGCTTGATATCGTGATAATAATCAAGACTACTACTTCAGACATTACTGCTTTATTTTTTTTTCTTTTCTTTTAATTTTTCGAGTTCTCACAATTGTGTTTCTTATTCAGGTGTATGCACACACGTTCTAAAGGCTTGCCTCTAGAACCTTTCGACTCTGAGATCGAAGCATCGAACCGGAAGAGGAACGCATATAGGAGACTCACAAAGAAGATTCAAGCTTCTTCGCCAAACCGCGTAGGAGCATCTTCAGATCGGAGGGACCTCTCACCTATTCGATCACCAGTTCAGGATCATATTCAGCTTGATCCCAATTCTCCTATTCTGATGGAGCACGAAGAAGGGAACAACAACGGAGGCAACAATGGCCCACCACCCCCTCCTCCCACCAATGCTGAGCTTCTACGACAGCTGGAGGAATTGCGCCGACAGGTTAATCGTGAACCAGCTGTGCCGGTGCAGAATCAATATGTATACCACGGAGTGGCAAACCCAACCGTCTTCAACAATATTGATGCCAACAACTTTGAGCTGAAACCAGGACTGATCCAGATGGCGGAAAACAATGCTTTTAGGGGCAAATCCTCAGATGACCCTAACAAGCATATTACCAAGTTCATTCAGATCTGCAACACGACGAAAATGAATGGAGTGACAGATGATCAGATCCGATTGAGACTGTTTCCTTTTTCTTTGGAAGATGCGGCAAAGGATTGGCTCGAGAGTTTGACACCGGGGTCCATTAGAACATGGGACCAGATGGTCCACAAATTCCTGGAGAAGTTCTACCCTCCTAGTGAGGCTATTAAGAGGCAACACGAGATCATTGCCTTTCAGATGATTCCTACGGAGACTATCAGAGATGCATGGGGGAGATTCAAAGCCTTGCTGAAGAGGTGTCCCAATCATGGTCTGTCCCCAACAGTGCAAGTCATTACATTCTTCAAGGGATGTATACCTGAAGCACAACGGGAGTTAAATCTCAGCGCGGGAGGTAATCTTCTCAAGAAAGGAGAGGAGGAGGCGATGGAGGTGATTGAAGAGCTTGCATCCAGTGATGAAGGATGGAGCAACGAAAGGAGTAAGGTGCATAGGGTGGCTTCTACCATGGATCATGATACAATGAGCACCTTATCCGACAAGCTGGATGCCTTAACCATGAAATTTGACTGCATGGCGATGAGGCAACCGTCACAAGAGCCCCAAGGAAGTATGGAGGATGTGAATTACGTGCAGCAGGGGGGCAACATGTATTACAATAACTCACGCCCGAACTTTAATGGGGGAGGATACAACCAATATGGGAACAAGGGGCATCCCAATCTCTCTTATGGGAACCACAATAATGCTCTGCAGCCTCCTCCGGGATTTACAGTTTCTGATGGGATGGTGAACGACCCCAAGAAGATGACCACAGAGGACATACTCAAGTCCTTCATGCTACAATCTAATAAGGTCATGGAGCAGAACAATCAAAGGATGGAGAAGGTCGAGGCGGATGTACAAGGAATGGCCACTCATTTGAAGAACATTGATATTCAGATCAGCCAGATTTCCCAGACTGTGAGTACTCTTACTCAACCGGGAAAATTCCCTTCTACCACTATCATCAATCCCAAGGACTGCAAAGCTATACATCTGAGGAGTGGAACAAACTACGAGGGACCTTCAATGCCATCCGAGAATGAGGGTAGAGTAGCAGAAAAGAGAGCTGAAGAGGAGGAATTGGTCGAAGAAGATGAGACAGTGCAAATTTCTACTCCACCTAAGGAGAACACGACTATACCTTCACCCACACCACCTACAGCTCATACTCCAGCTGAAGTGAGGATCCCTTATCCTCAACGTGTTCAGAAGAAGAAGACAGATGCTCAGTTCTCGAGGTTCTTAGACATCTTCAGGAAGGTGAACTTGAATATCCCATTGGTGGAGGCACTTCAAGAAATGCCTACATATGCAAAGTTCCTAAAAGATGTGCTCTCCAAGAAGAAGAAGTGGACTGACTATGAGACGGTGAACATATCTGAAAACTGTAGTGCCATAATTCAGAAAAAGCTACCGGCCAAGCTTAAAGATCCTGGGAGTTTCAACATCTCATGCGTCATTGGAAATGACAGACAGACAAAGGCACTTTGTGATCTGGGGGCGAGCATAAATTTGATGCCATTATCATTTTTCAGAAAGATGAAGATCGGCACTCTCAAGCCGACTACAATCACACTGCAGATGGCAGATAGAACCGTCACCTATCCTAAAGGAATTGTTGAGGACGTTCTTGTGAAGGTACACGACTTCATATTTCCCGTCGATTTTGTAGTGTTGGATATGGAAGAAGACGTGAATGTACCGCTTATCCTGGGGCGTCCATTCCTTGCAACGGGAAAAGCATTGATAGATATAGCGAGGGGAGAGCTCACTCTTCATATGGGCAACAAACGCCACATCTTATCTATCTACAATGCTATGAAGAGTCGTGAGGAAGAGGAACTGGTTACGAAGAAGGAGTGCAAAGCTGTGCATGTTGTAGAAGTCCAAAAGGCACAAGAAATTGAGTCCACATTTGGGGATTTCTCTTTGCCGCAGTGGATGTTTGGTTCATGTGGTGGATCAATTTCTAAAGAAAAGACTGCATCAAATGCCAAAGTGAAAGAGAAGAAAACAAAAGCTGAAAATTCACCCGAAGTGGAAACCAAAATTTCTGATGGAGCTCTGAAGAATACTTGGTGGAAGAAGAGATTGGCGAGATCCTATGCTTCCAAGATTGGCAGAAAATCCAACACCACCATTTATGGCGTGACATGATGCAGCTCATGGAGGACGTCGAGCCAACGACGATAACCAAAGGCACTGTAGGGGAGGTAACCCCTAGTAGGTAACTTTTAATTTTATCGTTTTAGTTTATTTTTGGTGTGTTTTGTGTTGCTTTCATACCATGTAAGTCTCCCTTCTCCACCAACTTTTCAAACTTATTCTTTGCATAGCTTTGAATAAGTTTGGGGGGATGATATGGTGGATAGGGATACTAACGAGGTACTTATCTTATTGCTTTAGATTGATTAGTTGTCTTTTGTTGCTTTTTATTTTGTTTTAGGATAGAATTGTTTTGTTTGGTTGTGATTGATTGAAAATTTAGAGGCTTGAAGTGAAAAAAATTTGGTTTCTTGGGGTAAAGACTAGTTGTTAATGATAAAAACATCATCCATCTTTTAAGCTATCATGGTCTTTGACTTAAGAGTTTGAGTAATAGGTGCATAAGTAACGAATTGCTTGTTTGCCTTGATTCATGCTATTACCCGAGTGAGATTTGAGCCAAAACTTCTTTTTTGTGTGATTTTTTATCATATGCTTGTTGTTGTTTCTAGAACTTGCTCCTAATCATATTAAATCTACATAGTGAATGTGAATTTAGGAGATGACGTTAGGCATTCTTTGTTCTCCCCTTCACAAGTGTATATATTTTTGTCTTAATCCCTAGTTAGCCCTCCTAGCCTAAAAAGTGTCACAATGTCAAATATTTGTTAAGTCACCGTCAAGAGTGATAAGCCTACAAACTTGGAAGCACATATGGGGCGTTGTAAAAAAAAAAAAATGTAATGGAGGTATAAGCTAGACGAAGTCTAGAGGAATAAGGAAAAAAAAACAATAAATTTGTGGAGGTATAAGCTAGACGAAGTCTAGAAGAGTTATTGGTTGGGTTTCTAAATAAGTGGGGACCGGATGGGAGGAAGAAGTTCGACAAAGTCTTACTTATCTGAGATTTGTTATGAGAAATGGTCTTTTGTTGGGATTTGTAATATGAGAGTACTTGGGCTTCTCTTACTTCTCAGCCACTTTAGCCAAAATGTTCCCTACCGTCCAAAAAGCCACATTACAACCTTAATAAAGTCCTTTCTGATTTTAGATTCACTTTCACATTCTAGTAGAGGAGATGTTTGATTTTGAGCAAGCATATGGTAAACACTACTTGTATTTTGATTTGAGAGTATTATTTCTATACATACACCTTTGAGAGTGAGATACACATACACATATCTTGAGAGAAGCATGAATCCAAGGTGATATACGAGTTAGTAGTAAAAGTGCACTCGACGGCTTGACTTTATAGAATTTGTATTGTGATATGCTCTTGTCTTCCATACTCTTTGAAACAATGATGATGTCTAAATCCCTTTAAATCCAAGTCTTCTTTTAGTTCTTTTTTCTTCATTGCTCGAGGACTAGCAATTATGTAAGTTTGGGGGAGTTGACATACTTGGATTTTACATGGTTTTAGAGGGTGGTTTTGTATGAATTTGAGCATATTTCGTCTATTATTAGGCGTGTTTATATCTACTTCTCTATTATGTTGGTATGTTGACCATTTTGTTAAGAATGTGTAGAAAAAGGTACAAAATATGTGGATGTGCAGCAGCCTTGGTTTGAGACAATATTTACGGGAGATTTTGAAGTCCAATCAGCCCCTAATGCATACCAATCTCTTCGTCTTCGAAAGAGCTTCGCGTGGGTATCTCGCACGCCTCAATCGGAGTTCGGTAGAAGAAGTTATGGCCGTTATACGAACACTGCGCTGTCCAGAAAATCTCACCCGGCCGGGTGAATTATTACCCTATAATTCCACCCGGCCGGGTGGCGTAATTATGCCTGCGAGATTCCAGAGAGTACCAAAGAAGTCCCACCCGGCCGGGTGAATTTCCAGTGGATTAATTCCACCCGGCCGGGTCCGTCAATCTGACGTTTTTCAAAGCAGAAACGCTATTTTTGAAGAGGGGAATAAGAAGGAAGAATTAGGTCAATTCTATTCATTCTCGACAAGCGACAAAACACATCTCTCTCTTTGTGAAGAACTCTTGGAAGAAGATTGAAGATTCAAGCTTCAATTCTTCCACCAATTGCAATTCGGATCATGATTTCCACTGTTTTTCCTTGTTTCTATTTGTTTTCTACCATGAACATGAGTAGCTAAACATCTTTTATGTAGAATTCTTGGTGAAGATGCATTGATTTATAGTTTTAATCCAATTGACTTCGTTTTTATCTTGCTCTTGCAATTGTTTGAATTATTCTTGTGCTTTTTCCTAACAATTGCTTGATCACCAATTGGGAGTGTAGGGTTTCTTAGACTAATCGGGAGATGAAATATTTAACCTTGAAAGAAGAATTATTCACACCTTAATTCAATAAAACTCGGGAGAGTTGAGGTTTTGAGTGGGATCTTTAATCTAATCGAACTATTAGGAGTTAGGTCTAAGAATTAGAAGGGGACTTCAATTATTACACCTAATCTACGGATTTCTCACCTCGGGAGGGGGTTTAATCTATATTTGTGATTGATTCAACAATTCTGGAGACTTTAAATGGTAAATCGATTTCAATTGGGTTAGGCTATGAGTTGTGCATCGGATCCTTGAATTCTGCATATTTCTTCATCTTTATCTGCAACTTGTTTCTTTGTTCTCTTGTTTAAGTGTTTTATTTTAATCTCTGTTTTTATATGTTTTTAGTAGTTGTTAGTTTAAAACCAAACTTCTCGATCGTCTGGATAGTAGTTGAAATTGGTTCGTGGTACTTAGGTTTACACTTAATTGTCTCTGTGGGATACGATATACTCTTGCTTGCTGTTTGCTACGATAGCCCCGTACACTTGCGGGTATTATTTGGGTAAAATAAAGTTATTTCCATACGATGAGGTAAAAGGACCCATGAAGTCCATACCCCAGATGTCAAACACCTCACAAACTATTATTGGAACTTGCGGCATTTCATCTCTTGCGGAGATCCCACCGGTCAGTTGGCAACGGTCACAGCCCTTGCAGAACTCGTATGCATCTCTATTCGGGGTCGGCCAGTAGAATCCGCTATCTAGCACTTTTCTCGCAGTCTTCCTAGGTCCGAAATGCCCCCCACATGTGAAGGAGTGGCTATGCGTCAGTACATCCCGTTGCTCCCAGTCAGGAACACATCTTCTAATGACCTGGTCTGCTCCTGCCTTCCACAAGTATGGGTCGTCCCAGAAATAATACCTTGCTTCGCTCTTGATCTTCATCCTCTGAGCCTTTGTTACATTTGGCACCATTGGCAGCTCTCCTGTTACCAAGTAGTTTGCCATGTCCGCATACCAGGGTTCATGTCCCACTTTTTCCTTACCTTTGGTTGTTGCGTCCTGACCAGTAAGTCTCATCACTTCTTCCCAATTGACCTTCCTTGCGGAGAAATTGACTTCACATAAATGCTCTTCTGGGAATCGATCCCTCACATCTTCACTGTTCCCTTCTTGTATTATTGATACGCTCAAGTGGTCCGCTACCTTGTTCTCAACTCCCTTCTTGTCTTCTACCTCCTAGTCGAATTCTTGTAAAAGCAGCACCCATCTTATTAGTCGAGGCTTCGACTCCTTCTTCATAATGAGATACTTGATCGCTGCATCAGACACCAATTTCTCCTTAAGGAGGTTGAAAGCAGCCTTGCAATGTTTGTCAAAAATGAACTCCACCTCGTTCTGGAGAGGTCTGGTAAGGGGTTGAGCAATCTTGGCGAAATCCTTAATAAATCTCCGATAAAATCCAGCATGGCCAAGAAAACCCCTTATTCCTTTCTGATCAGTAGGGAAGGGTAGTTTGGATATGACATCCACCTTAGCTTGATCCACCTGGATTCCTTTTTCCGACACCACGTGTCCTAGAACGATTCCTTCTGTAACCATAAAGTGGCATTTCTCAAAGTTCAAGACCAGATTCTTTGCTTGACACCTTCCTAGCACTACATCCAGATGTTGCAAGCATGAGTCGAAAGAGTCTCCATAGATAGTGAAATCATCCATAAAGATCTCTATACAATCTTCAATCAAATCCGAGAATATGCTCATCATGCACCGTTGGAAAGTACCGGGGGCGTTGCATAGGCCAAATGGCATACGCCTATATGCATAGGTTCCAAACGGGCATGTGAACGTGGTCTTATCTTGGTCCTCCGGGTTCACATAGATTTGAAAGTAACCACTGTACTCATCCAAAAAGCAGAAATACTTCCTCCCAGCCAGTCGCTCCAGCATCTGGTCTATGAATGGCAGGGGGAAGTGGTCTTTCCTGGTTGCAGCGTTCAACTTTCGGTAATCTATACACATCCGCCAACCAGTGACTAGTCTGGTGGGCACTAGTTCATCTGGATCCCTGACTGGGGTTTGTATACTAAAAGATGCTTCGAGCGTACATGCCTTTGTACAGGTCAGCTTGTGCATGTATACGAGAAACGCCACGTCCACTTGTTTACCTATTTATGAGAATAAATAATATAATATAATGGTTTATTATTGAAATATAATAAACAAGTCTAAGGCTTTTTACTAAGAAGGTCAAGTAGGGAAATTCGATGAATCTCCTCATGAGTTTTCCAGTAGGGGACTTGGCCAGATCTAGTAAGAAGAAAAACGTATTCACAACCTAGATAGGCTTTCGGCTACCTATTGGTATGGTTGCGGTGTTTGTGATAATTCTCTCTTACCTAAGAAGAGATTAGTAACACCGGTGTGGTAAAGCACTGAAAGGATCTAAATCGAAATGTATTCTTTATTGCTATCTACTGAAAGAATATATTTCAGAAAGTTTAGTATTTTCTAGTCTATGATATTAATATCAATATTGTTTATTCAATCAAACGCCACTTTGACTTATCAATATGTGAGAGTTTGTACGTAACTCAAGTTAATCTTGGGTGGTAGTAGTTGAATAACATGAAGGTATTGGAATATTATTTCATAGAATTCGCGTGCCCAGTGTGGTATGATTAAATCCCTAAGGGGTGATCCCCAAGAGGTGTTTGAAAAAGGAATTTATTATTCAGAAAACTGCGCAGTTGGAATTTATTCCACAGATAATAAATAAAGTTTCAAACTAGAAAAACTCTTTGGAGAATTAATTTAATTCTAGTCACATAGCAGACAAAAGAATTAAATTGACGGATCAAGATAATCTTAAACGCGAGAAATATTATAAAATAAAATGGACCCAAGTTATTTGTAATTTGGTGATTTAAGTGGGAGTGCAATATAAATAATGAATGAAAGGGAAACCCTAGCACACAATCCAAGACAACACAAAACCCTAACCCTAGTGCCTAGAAATCGGCGCCGCCTTCTTCTTCCTCTTGGTCTCGATTTTCGAGCCATAGCAGTGGGAGAATTAGGGTTTTGATTATTGTTCTTGATCTATCCTAATTCATAGGATTAGATCTAGACAATTTGGTGTTTGTATTGGGTTTCCCTAGATCCATTCAAAGTTATTTAATTGGTTTTCTAAGATCCGCCCATACGGATGGAGAATCAAGGACGAGGGAATAGTAAGTTAGATTCGTGCTCGATAAACCAAGGATCTCCGGGTGGTGCAGCTAGCAACGTCAATCCGATGTCGGATTATGAGGTAACAATCGAATATGCATCAAATATGCATGATTATGTATTTATTTGATGTTATATCTATAGATCTATGTTTATTGCATGAAATTGGAGTTGAATGCATAATCACCTAAATAGATCCGTCTAGGACCTGTTTGGTTTCCGTGTCTTCCGCTGCGGTAGTCCCAATAGTAGAATGTTATCTCCCCGATCTCTGGCAACTGCCGCAGTGTGAGAACAAGACAACCTCCACATCTGCCATTTCCCGCAACTACACATTTTTCTCCAATACTTGACCTCATAACAGTTTCCACCCTTTCCCTTTGGATCGTGCCTCGGATAAGACATCATATCTGCCCTCATGGATGTTGACTCGTCTTACCACATGTTTTCGGCCTCTTGCATCATTATCATTCAATTTGTCATACGCCCATAGGGTCAAATCAGTTTGGCATTGTGCCGCTTCTGTTGATCTTGTCTGAAACCATTTAATTGTTCTCCAGAATGTCAAATCAATACAAGCCCTAATAGGTAGATCTCTGGCACCTTTCAAGACGTTGTTATATGCCTCCACCATGTTCGTCGTTGCTTCACCCCATCTACGACCTTTGTCGTATGCCATTGTCCATTGCTACGCATCAATACGCCAAAGGTACTCAACTGCCTCTGACTAACATACCCTAGGTGGCGTCTTTTCCTAAAATATTTTCTCTCCTTTGTGGCTATCCCCATTTTCCACACTAGACCCTTCACCCTCACACCCTTGTGATGCTATAACACATTTTTTCATACATGTACTAAGCAAAATCGGTGAATGCCTCGTGGCGGTTGTTCCCTTATATCAGACTCCATTGCATTCAACATTCCTGGGTGTCTATAAGATATGATGCAGACATCTCTATCGCCCTTCATGACATGAAGGTTGATTAACTTCATAAACCAATTCCAACTATTACTTGTTTCATTATCAACAATTGCGTAAGCAACGGGTAAACACTTCTTATTTGCATCAAATCCAATAGCACAAAGAAGTTTACCTTTGAGCCTTCCACGCAAATGAGTGCCGTCAACTGCTAGCACTGGCTTGCAAAGCTGAAAAGCCTCCACACACGGCCCGAATGCCCAAAATACATACTTGAACAACTTTTGTGTCTCGGTACTATGTCTTTCATCATGATGCCACTCATCATGATGCCACTCAACAATTGTACCACGGGTGCGCTTCTGCAACTCAATCATATAACTAGGTAAATCTTCAAATGATGACTCCCATTCACCAAAAGCGAGCTCTATAGCCTTCCTCCGAGCATACCATGCTTTCTTGTAGGATATTTCAACATGATACTTTTGTTTCACATCCTCAATAATGGAGTTAGGCGTATACTCAGGGTCCTTTAGAATATGATGCTTAACACACAAAGCCACCATATCTGATGAAACGTTGGCGTGGTACCTGGAGTTGGGATTACCTATACAAGTATGTCTATCAGTCCATTGTCTGATTTCCCATTTGCGGTCGTGATTCCTCAATGTTGCTCGAAGTTTCCAAATACAACCGGTTTGATTCTGTCGTCTCCTATTTGTGGTCGTGCTCCCCGCCTCTTTGGGTGGCTTCAGAGTTTTGCATTCCACATTCCACTTTGTTGGTTTACTTTCCACCACGTAGTATTATTTTGTGGATGACTCCAAATGCCACAAAGTAACAACAGTCTTCAATTGTAGCTTGGTATCAAATTTGGTTCCTAACCCAATCCGTGTAGGATTCTTTTCATCCCAAAACCAATTGCTACATTCAGAATCATCATGGTTACTTTCATAGTAATTACCTTTTGTCGTCGGTAGAGTACGAAAATAAGGTAACCCTGGATGCTCATACTCCTGCTCACTTTGCGGGACTATTGGGACATACCTACGAGGCACATTCAATGTCTCATCATCAGATGCATCTTGGGTTGCTTCTGATTCTTCACTCAATTCAGGTGAGGTTGTTGATTTTTCTAACATAGAGTCTTCAGATTCAGAATCGTCACTAACTTCATTATGGGGAGATAGTCCACCATCCCCAAAAACAGGCCCATCATCCCCAAAATTAGCCGGCTCGTGACTAACTTCATTATGTCCAGATGACCCATCATCATATTGTACTCTATCTTGAAGTTGTCGTTGTCCTCTTCTAGATTGATAGACAATGACCGTATGTGGAGTACGTTGCTATGCTAACTTAGCTTGATAGTCAACAAATAACTCAATTTGACCTGATTGAATAGTTGTTGCAAACATATCCCTCATATATGCATCGCAAAGTCGAACGCCAACAAAGTTGTATCCATGACCCATTTGAATTGCACGCTTCCATGTCAAACTAATCATATACTCATTAACATTGATTCCAATGCAATCACATATTCTGTTAACCAACTCATTGTATGCAACAAATTTATCTAACACAAGGTATGCATTTGCCATGGGTGGCTCATAAGACAAATCAATTCCTCCAATTTGTACTATTCTTCCATCCCAATATAAAAGGACACAAATAGATTCTGTGTCCATAATCCTGCAATACATACACAACTTTATCTCAAAATTTAAATAATTCAAAATAAACTATATACCAAATCTTTAGAAATTAACAATTTAAAAGACACTACATACCAAATCCTAGTAGCTAATAACACACATTGAACATACAATTTATACCAATAGCATAAAATTTTAATTTTTAACTACAAAACCTAAAATTACAATTTTCACCATAAACTATGAATATATGCTAAATGAAGAAGAAAAGCATGTAACTTACCTTGAGGGAGAAACAATTAGACGAATTTGTTCGATTTATGCATGAATCGGACGACAAGGTAGCATCTTCGAAGGGTTTCGCGAGGGCAGGGGAGAGAAGCAGCAGCGCGTCCCGTTCTGAATTGCCGAATTTTATTCAGGTGAAATACGCATTCTTAGAATGCGTATCAAATACGCATTCTCAGAATGCGTTTTAAGTTTGAATTTTGACTTGTTGTTTGACTGCCGAAATCACCTTAGAATGCGCAACACCCATTTACAGAAAAAAAAAAAGAAAAAAAAAAGCACCTATCGGTGGAAGCCAATTTCCAGAATGCCCTATTTATAGAATTTAGCCCATTTTGTCTCTTCTTCCCCAATCTTTCTTGCGTCCCAGCACAACAAACTATAAACTTTTTCGATTCGAGCCAGGGTGCCTAGGCCTGCTAGATCGGTGGCTTGGCCAACAGTAGGAGATATCCCGATCTCATGATTAATAATAATAATAATAATAATAATAATAATAATAATAATAATAATAATAATAATAATAATAATAATAATAATATCGGACGAATGAGTATATTTTATAAATTTGGGAAGAAAATATGATACAAATAAAATAGTACTTCAATAAATAGTGAAAACAAAATAGAAATGAGGAAGAGAGTGAGATAGAGAAAAAGTGAAAAACCATGAAATACTATTTATTTCTTTAATTTATTGATACATATATAAGATTACACTCATATTTATAGTTCTGGAAAGAGAGATCATGAACAACTTGAAGGAGTTTGGCCATCTCCAAGAAATTGAACATCAGCTGAAGAGCAAAATGCATTAGTTGGCTTCCCTTCAAAGGTCAAGCTAACTCCCTTCAATTGTATGTCTTTGCAAGGATGCGATTTGCTGCAATCAACCTTCACCCCGACTTCTTTACTCGAGCTACCACGAACGTCGATGAATTTTACACCATTTATCAAAACACTCGATTCACCACCCTCACATTTCTTGTGTGGGCAATAATGTTGATCGATGATGATCGGCTTGTCCACATTATCTACTATAATGCCCTCAAAAGTGATATCCGAAACAAGGCCCGGTGTAGAAGCCGCGAACGTCTTGATCCTTAGCCCGTTTTTGGTGTTTTTTAAATTGCAATTGGTTACCCGAATGGACCGGACTTCCTTCTCCCCTAGATCTTGCCCGAGGCTCCCAATACTGATGCCGTGGCCCGGGCCGCAATTCACGCCTGTGATGTCCACGTTGGTGACTCCGTCTCCTATGGAGATGCAGTCGTCTCCAGTGGCGATGGTTGCACCGCTGATTCTGATGTTGTTGGATTTTCCGAGGTGGATACCGTCGGTGTTGGGGCTGTGATCCGGAGCTGTGGCGTGGATGTTTGCTATGGTTACGTTGTTGGAGCTGTGGACGTTAAAGTGGAACTTTTTGCTGTTGATGGAATGGATGTCTCTAATGTTCACTTTGTTGACTTTGTCAAACTTCAATGACTGTAAATTTGGGTGAGGGTTAGGTCATAAATGTACTATATATATATAGGGGGATAATTTTGATGACTCATCAATTCAGTATATAAAAAATGTAATCGCAACAACATGTCAATTACTATGTCTTTGTGTTGACTTTGTAAATTTATATATAGTTATGCACTGTCACTGCATGTATTTAAGATCTTCTCGTGCTGAAATTAGAGTTGCATCAAAAATTGACAGTGAGACATCTTAACACTCACGCTGTTCCATTAATAATGAAATGTTCTCTTAGATGGAAACAAAATGATCAGATGTTTCAAATTTAATGGGACAGATGGAGTATAAGATAGAGAGAAGAAGTGAAATTCTTCGTGCCACATCATAAGTTTCGGTTTGTGTTACCGTTATAGTGGTGTCATGCGTGGTCTCCCAATAGGAGGCTCCATTTCCGTCTAAGGTGCCGGTGCCTGATATCGAGAGGCTATCGACATGGCTAAACATGATCCAATGATCAAGGTCGGGAGTAGGATCTTCCGGAGCAATTATAGTTCCTTCTAGTACAAAATTGGTTTCACCATTGCATGGCCCTGAAAATTCAATATCACTTAATTCATAATTTCCTTTTGGAATACTAAGTGTGCCTCCATCAGTTTCACAAGCTTTCTTCCATGCATCTAGAAAATACTGCAACAAAATAAATAAAACTAGTTAAGTATATGCAACAAATTACATTTGCTATCATGAAATCCATTGTTAATTTATGTGGCAAAATGCTTCTTTATTTATGATACCTCTTTGCTATCTGTTTTGGCACCATTTTGAGAAATTGTGAATATGTTGCTTTGGCAATGGACATGAAGAGTGCTCCAAATGGAGAGAACAAAGAAAATAACAATGCTTTGAGACAAACAATTTGAATCCATTGATGAAGTATTGTTGGTGATGATATGAACTCAAAATAGAGACACTTCTATTTATAGCTCTAAGTTGAAGTCATGCATTAAAGTTTGTAACTCAATGTTGTTTAACATACTATTCCAAATTTTATTTATGGAATGTTGATTACTAAGTTAGTAGCTTTCCTAGTCAATTTTACAATCAACAGGAAAAAATAAATAACCGACCTATATATTTTTCAAATTGTTTCAAATATTTAGCACACAGTTTAGATATTTATGAAGTTTTGCATCTTTGAGATCACTCAAACTTACAATATCCCGTTTTTGTTAAACATTTAGTACTATTCTCATTTTCTATATTTGTTTAATTTTTATTTCATTATACATTATACTACGTCCGTCCCACAAGAATATATACTATTTCTTATTTAGTTCGTCCAACAAGAATACACAATTTTTAAATTTGAAAACTCTTTTCTCTCTATTGAGGTGAGATTCATTCTCCACTAACAATACTTTAATTACTTTTTCTTTCTACTTCTCTCGTACTTTACCAATTGTGCATTAAAACCCGTGCCCAATCCAAAGTACATATTCTTGTGGGACAGAGGTTGTAATTATGATTCGTGAATATATAAAACAAATAATTTTATTAAAAAAGATGCATAACTTTATTATTCCATTTGTTTGTTTGGGATATTTCTGCATTTGATTATCATAACAACTCATAATTTTATCTCCGTCCCACAAAAATAGTCAACATCCATTTTAGAAAGATTTTCACTTTATTAAAGTGTCTCATTTTCTATTTATAATATGTCAATTACTTTTTTTTCATTTTATATCTTTCATATTTTACCAATTAAGCACTAAAAGTCATTTGGCCCCCAAAATATCTATTTTTATGGAATGAATGAAAGTATTATCTTTATGATTTATTTCCTTAGTTGTTAGGTAAAAATTTGATGCCATTTTAATTAATAAATTTGCACTCTTATTTCACAATCGACGTCGTCGTACATAGTTAATAAAATGTGCACTCTTATTTTATAAAGACGACACCTTTTATACAATAAAATTGCCAACTATTCCTTCTAGCCAACTCGACATCTATCTCATTTTAATATAGTTGGAATTCGTTGACGATGGGAAATTCGAACTTCCATTTAAGTTCGTGATTCTATATAACTGATTTTAGGTCATCTTAGATATTCTCATTAATTTTTTTTTTGCTATTCCATATATAATTATGGATTCCTTATCGGTGACCTAATACGGCTAAATCATTTAATGAAAGCTATATTCATGTCTTTAGGCTATTTCAAACCTTACTTTTTGAAGTTTAATGAAAGCTAAATTCATGTCTTTATGGTGTTTAAATATTTGAGCTTCAAAGTGTAAGAAGTCAATCGTATAAGCAATATCCGATATGTTAGAAATGAACGCAGTATAAAATGAACTAAAACAACTAAAAATGAACTCAGTGTTATCTAATACTACTGTTCTAGAATGAAGAAAATATGAAGGATCTGACGTTCAACGCTAGAAATTAGTTTGACATTTATTATAATAATATTGTTGGACTTATTGGAAAATAATTAGTGAAGGAAAGAAATAAAAATTGAAAGCCAAGATCGACTAGAATAAGTCAAAGGAAGACATATGTTATCCATATTTAACAAAATAAAATGAAAATAGTAATAAATGAAAATGGTAAGACAAATGGGATGGCTTCCCTTTCTACCATTTTTGGATTAATTTATAAAAGTTTTCTATTGTGTTGAAATATTTGGGCTTCATATCGAAAGTGGTCAGTTGTATAAGCATTATCCAATAGTTTGAAAGTTAAAATTGAATACTCCTTCCCGTTGGATGCATTTCTTTTTTTACACGCAATTAAGGAAATATGTGTTAAGTGAATTCAGTAAAAAGAATAATAAAATAGAAAAGGAAAAAGATAGAGAGATGAAGAGATAGTAGAATAAGTGAGAACAAATGTATTGACTTTTACTAAAAAATGAAATAACAAAATGACAAAAATGACTCCACTATTTTGGAACAGAGACAATATTTATTACTCCCTCTGTCACACTTTAGGAGTCCCGGTTGAGTTCGGCACGAGTTTTAAGATATATTAAGGAAAGTTGGTGAAAAAAGATAGTGGAATGTGGGTCCTACTTTTATATATTAGTTTTATAATAAAGTTTGAGTGGAAAAAAGTGAGTGGAATGTGGGGCCTATTTACCAATTATGGAATATTCCAACCGGAACTCCTAAAGTGGGACACCCAAAAGTGGTAAACTGGGACTCCTAAAGTGGGACGAAGGGAGTAAATAGGATTGGGTAATCGCAACGAAATGGAATGAAATTGTCATTCCATTCCCACCTACGTTCTATTTGCATTTTCATTCCATTCCATCATACCAAGAAGCCCCTAAATGGAATGGAGATGATTTAGCGAGGCAGTCGGTTAGCATAGGTAGATTCTTTATCTCGATTGTGGGTGCGGACGACACCAGACTTTGACGTAGAATTTCCATAAGCTCTCCGCACCCTACAATATCCAGCTTATGGAGGATTCCTTGATATTTTCTTGCTCCGCCACTTGGATTCCCAATGGAGTTTAGATTTTCACAGTTTAGTATAGTCAACACCTTACTCTCATCTCAATTATGCATTATTTGTGCCCAATCAAGAATGCATACTCTTGTGTGACGAAGGGAGTATGAAATAGTGAAAACAAAATAGAAACGAAGAAGAGAGAGAAATAGAAACACCATAAAATAATTTTATTCTATAACTCATTGATAACTATATAAGATTACACTCATACTTATAGGTATGGAAAGAGATTTAATGATCTCAGGAACAACTTGAAGGAGTTTGGCCATCTCCAAGAAATTGAACATCAGCTGAAGAGCAAACTGCATTAGTTGGCTTCCCTTCAAAGGTCAAGCTAACTCCCTTCAATTGTATGTCTTTGCAAGGATGCGATTTGCTGCAATCAACCTTCACCCCGACTTCTTTACTCGAGCTACCACGAACGTCGATGAATTTTACACCATTTATCAAAACACTCGATTCACCACCCTCACATTTCTTGTGTGGGCAATAATGTTGATCGATGATGATCGGATTGTCCACATTATCTACTATAATGCCCTCAAAAGTGATATCCGAAACAAGCCCCGGTGGAGAAGGCGCGAACGTCTTGATCCTTAGCCCGTTTTTGGTGTTTTTTAAGTTGCAATTGGTTACCCGAATCGACCGGACTTCCTTCTCCCCTTGATTCTTCCCGAGGCTCCCGATGCTGATGCCGTGGCCCGGGCCACAGTTGACGCCTGTGATGTCTGTGTTGGTGACTCCGTCTCCTATGGAGATGCAGTCGTCTCCAGTGGCGATGCTTGCACCGGTGATTCTGATGTTGTCGGAATTACTGAGGTGGATGCCGTCGGTGTTGGGGCTGCTTTCCGGAGCTGTGGCGTGGATGTTGTTTATGGTTACGTCGTTGCAGTTGTGGATGTGAAAGTGGAACTTTTTGCTGTTGATGGAATGGATGTCTCTAATGTTCACTTTGTTGACTTTCTCAAGCTTCAATGTCTGTAAATTAGGGGTTAGGGTTAGGTCATAAATGTAATTTATGTAGGGGTTAACTTTGATAATTCGTCAACCCTGCCTTAAAAATGTCAATTATGTCTTTGTGTTGACATTTATATATATATATATATATATATGTATGCACACTGAAATTAAATTAGTTGCATCGAAACTGATAGTTTTCCTTTTTGGATTATTCCGTTAATAAGAAACATGTTTGAAATTGAAATAAAATCATCTTTACTTTTTCATCTTTTCTTACTTAATTCTCAGTTCATTAAGTCATAAGTAAAATAAATAAATGTTTTCATATTAATGGGTCATATGGAGTATAAGATAGAGAGAAGTGAAATTCTATGTGCCACATCATAAGTTTCGGTTTGTGTTACCGCTATAGTGGTGTCATGCTCGGTTCTCCAATAGGAGGCTCCGTTTCCATCTAAGGTGCCGGTGCCTGAGATCGAGAGGCTATCGACCTGGTGAAACATGATCCAATGATCGATGTCGGGAGTAGGATCTTCGGGAGCAGTTATAGTTCCTTCTAGTACAAAATTGGTTTCGCCATTGCATGGCCCTGAAAATTCAATATCACTTAATTCATAATTTCCTTTTGGAACACTAAGTGTGCCTCCATCAGTTGCACAAGCTTTCTTCCATTCATCTAAAAAATACTGCAACAAAATAAATTAAAAATAAAAGTAATTAGTATGCAAAAAGTTATAGAATATCCTATCATGAAATCCATTAAGTAAAATGTTTCTTTTTCTATGATACCTCTTTGCTATCTGTTTTGGCACCATTTTGAGAAATTGTGAATATGTTGCTTTGGCAATGGACATGAAGAGTGCTCCAAATGGAGAGAAGAAAGAAAATAACAATGCTTTGAGACAAACAATTTGAATCCATTGATGAAGTATTGTTGGTAATGATATGAACTCAAAATAGAGACACTTCTATTTATATATCTAAGTTGAAGTCATGCATTAAAGTTTGTAACTCAATGTTGTTTAAAACACTATTCCAAATTTTATCTATGGAATGTTGATTAATAAGTTTGTGGCTCTTATAGTCAATTTTACAATCAATAGAAAGAATAAATTACTGACCTCCATATTTTTCAAATTGTTTTAGATATTTAGCACACAGTTTAGATATTTATAAAGTTTTGCATCTTGGAGATCATTCAAACTTAAGGGCATCCACATCCCATTTTTGTTAAGCATTAGCACTTTTCTCATTTGCGATTTTTTTTCCTTTTTATCTCATTATATATTGTAATTAATTAAGATTCGTGAATAAATAAAATGAATAATTTTATTAAATAAAAATGCATAATTTATATTATTCCATTTGTTTGTCGGAGATATTTGTGCATTTGTTTATCTTAACATCTCATAAAAATAGTCAACATCCATTTCATAAATTATAATGTACTATTTTTTAAATAATATAGATATAAAGATTATTCATATTAATTTCTAATATCTTTATCCCACCCATCTATTTTCTGGTTCCATCATTGGTGCCTTACAATTCTACTTATGTTATCCTCATTATAGGAAATCTTAGATTATTCTTATTTGCTCTTCCAAAGATAATTATGGATTCCTTATAGTTGACCTAATACGATTGTGAAATCATATAATGAAAGCTATATTCATGTCTTTGAGCTTCAAATGGTAAGAAGTCAACTGTATAAACAATATATCCAATATCCTGATATTATAGGATTTCAATGTTAAATTGATAAATACAGTAGAATTTGGTGTTATCGCTACAAAGATGCGACAACCAAAGTGGGAAATTAGGAAATGTGGGAAAAATGTTAGTTAGTTACAATCGGACGTTTTAGAGAGAAAAAGGAAACTAAATTGGTGTGGATAATTTTAGCAATTAAACTGTACTATATTTAGTGTGTCATTTTGGATTTTAAAATATGAATTTCAATTATAATTAAGTGATTTCATTAGAGTCAGAGATTAGTGTAGTCAAATTTAGTCAAAATAACTAATTTATCTTTTCTCTACTTATATTTAAATATATTGGAAAATAATTAGTGAAGGAAAGAAGTAAAAACTGAAAGCCAATATCTTTTAGCAAAAGTCAAAGGAAGACATGTAAACATTGGGCTTATTGGAAAATAATTAGTGAAGGAAAGAAATAAAAATTGAAAGGCAGTATCTTTTAGCAAAAGTCAGGAAGACATATGTTATCCGTATTTAATAAAATAAAATGAAATTAGTAATAGATTAAAATGGTAAGACAAATGGGATGGCTTCCTTTTCTACCATTTTTGGATTACTTTACAAAGCCAATATCTTTTAGCAAAAGTCAGAAAGACATATGTTATCCATATTTAATAAAATAAAATGAAAATGGTAATAAATGAAATTGGTAAGACTAGGGGTGGGAATTGGATTTACCCGTACCCAACCCGATATCTGCCGGGTTTTGGATATACAATATCTAATTTTATGGGATTGGGTATTGGATTGGATATTGAAATATAAGATAAATCGGGTATTGGATAATCCGAATGGGTATCGGGTATTACCCGAATATCCAATTTATTATTGAGCTTTAAGAATTGGGCTAATTTATTTACTAATGAGAACTAATATTTTGGATGAATCTTTGAATATGACGACTTTTTGCATTTTAGCAATGACTGCTTCTATATTTTGCTAGTTGTTTAATGATTTTTATGTATTGCATAACCAACTAATGTGATTTTTATATTTTAGTTAATTATTTTAATTTTTGAATTATATTATTAATTGCTTGAGCTTCTATAGTTTTAATAAATGCGTATTTTTTATTATTTTATCTACATATTGCATGATCAATCCCCATAAATATAATCTTATAGTTTAAAATAAAAGTGATCCATTTTTTTTTAGTTTAATACTACAAAATAAATGAAACATTAAAGATATTAGTCAATTTAAATATTTCTATATTTCTATATAAAATTTAATTTTTTTATTAGTTATTAACACATGTAAAGAGTCGGTTATTTGGGTACCCGATAGGTCGGGTATGGATACCCGGGGTGGGTATTGGAGTACCCGAAGATATGTCGGGGCGGGTATTGGATAGACATTTTGATGATTTTCGGGTTTGGGTACCCGGTTTTGTAGAAAAGAAAAGAGAAGGTAATCATCGACTATGTATGAAAAAGGAAAAGGAAAAGGAAAAGAAAGCCCACAGGGGCAGCACAGTTGGCAGCGGAGTCTGATCTTGCTGCAATGACCTTGGGTTCGAATCCTGCTGTCGTGTAGTTGCTTCCATCTCTCAGGCAAAGTGTGAGGCCTTGGGAGATGGGCTTCTGGCAGTCCGTGGGTTAAGGTCTCCCCCTTAATGGGCTATTGCATACCCTGATTTACCCCTCACATAATGTCGGGCCAGAGTGTGGGGGCCGCTAAGGCGACGGAATAGGTCTCCCCCTTAACGGGCTACTGTGTACTGCAAGGAAAAGGAAAAGAAAGATTATGGAAATGGAATATGATGGGAGGAGTTGCATTTCAACAGCAGTGAAAGTACTTACTACTTGCTAAGTCATCTAAGCGGCAAAGGTCATCCATTTATCATCGATTTTCAGATTGGGATGGTTGTGCCACTCCGAATCAATGTGTAGTTCCGGGCAATATTGAATTACTAACAATTCTAATTTAGTGAGGCGCACGGAGGGCAGACACCTCAACCTTTTCCAACGATATAGGCGTAACTCCCTTAGAGACGAGAGGTTCCCCAGCCATCGGGGCAATTCTTCTACCCCAATATTTTCTAACTTTAAGTAATCAAGAGTAGTGAGATGTTGAATTGATTGAGGCAGCCACTCCCAATTTTCAACCACCTTCAATTGTAACTCCTCAAGTGAGTTGCAACATCCTTGCAGCATGCCTTCCACAGTATCTCTAATGCGAGCACTAGTCTCCATTGTCCACTCCACACTCACATCTATCTCTAATGTCTTCAATCTGCCAAAACTCCAGCTCTCAATAGTACCACTAGCCATAAAATTAGGAACACCTTTGATCGTCAATTGTGTGAGGCGAGGAGATGATTTAGCGAGGCAGTCAATTAGCATTGGTAGATTCTTTAGCCTCCTTAATCCTTCCAATGCGAGTGTCTTGATTGTGGGTGCGGACGACTCTAGAATTTGATATGGAATTTCCATCAGCTCTGTGCACCGTACAATAACCAGCTTACGCAGGATTCCTTGATATTTTCTTGGATTCCCAATTGACTTTAGATTTTCACATTTTCTTATAGTAAAATCCTTCAGAGAAATAAGGGTGTCCAGGCCATGTGGTAATTCTCTCAATACAGGGCACTCAAGAATGCTTAATTCTGAGAGATTCTGATTGTTATAGAATAACTGTTTTGGCAGACATTTTATTTCTAATCCAGATATTACGAGAGTCCTGAAATTACTGAATGAAGAATCTATGAACCTCACATTCTTCAGTCCTACCAAATAAAGAGATTTCAGATTAGGCAAGTGCTCTAGCTTCGGGATTTCCTCACATTCTGAGCAATGCCGAAGTATTATCTGAGTCAAGTTGTCAAATGTTGCCCAAGAGCCTTGAAACCCATCCCATACTTCCATCTTCTTACACCATGCTGGAAATCTTTTGCCTTGATATCTTCTAATCTCCAACACTTTCAAATTTGCATGAGGTTGGAGGCCTTCCAATACACTCTCATCATTTCTTTCACGGATACTTCTCTCGTCATCCCAACTAAACACCAGTTTAGACAAGTTTGACTTCTCTAACATATTTGCTTTCATAGCCTCTTCCTTGTCACGCACCCTTTCAAGATGTCTAATCTCTAGCGTTCCTTTGTGATTTTTTAAACTTCCAAGCTCTTCAATTTGGAAGCCCTTCTCTTCGCTCACTTTAAAGTGCTCAAGTGTTTGAAGAGAAGTTAATTTCCCAATCTCTGTAGGCAACTTTGTTTCCGACTTTAGACAAAGATGCCTTAAATTAATCAAGTACTTCATCGTATTTGGCAGTTTCTTCAGTTCCCATATTTCTGATCTGAATGTTTGCAAGTGATGGAGTTCACCTATCCACTCCGGAATGTTTGCAATTGATGTATCGGATATATTGAGATTTCTCAAATGTATCAACTCCTTAATTGAAATGGGCAACTCTTTATAATCACGACCATAAAGAGTTAGATTATGCAGATATTTGAAGTTAGAGAATATGGTAACAGAAGTTCCACCTTCCAAGAGTAATGTACGCAAATTCCTCGACACTTCATCTGGAATACGACTCAATTCTCTTTTGTGAAACTTGTATCGAGTGTTTCCATCTGCATTATTATTAGATAAAACAGAAGAAGCAAGATCATGCACAAGATCGTGCATCACACATGTTTCCCTTCCACGATAATTTGCTTCTGTAGTTTGCAACAGAGAATTCTGCAGAAACACATTGAAAAAGATGCTTCCCATGGACTCCATATCATCTCTTGGCTAGGTCTAAGAAACCCTTCAGCCATCCAAAGTTCAATCAGTTCCTCCTTCATGATTACCCAACCTTTGGGGAAAATCGAACAATAGGCAAAACACTTTTTGAGTGGCGGTGAAGACAAGTGATCGAAGCTCAATTTCAATATTGTTAAGATATTTTCACCTCCTTCATCATCTGAGAGCCAATTTTCATTGATGGAGCGCCAAGCTTGTTCGGACTTACAGCGATGAAGCACGCCCCCGGTCACATTGGCAGCCAAGGGCAAACCCTAACATCTTTTTGCAATCTCTTTCCCTATCGTCTCAAATCCTGGTGGAACTTCTGCATTTCCATCAAAAGTTTTTCTTTTTATTATGGACCAGCACTGTTCATCTAATAAGCCATTCACTCGATGAATATAAAATGGGTTAACAATTGAAGCAACCTTTTGACTCCTGGTAGTGATGATAATGCCATTTCCCTCTTTAGAAGAAACTCCCTCAATGTTATTTATAAAGGTTTCCCATTTCAGAACATCTTCATTCCAAACATCGTCAAGAACAAGAAGATAAGTTTTAGCCCTGAGAGCTTCTTGAAGCTTTTTAAGGATAATTTCCTCATGCTCAACTCGCTCAACTCTATCACTGGTGGTTGGAGTCAATGTTGAGTGGATTTTGTTGTAGAGACCAATTGGATCAAAAGTTTGAGAAACATGAACCCAAATATGTGATTCGAATGTCTTTAGCCTTTTGTGATTGAAGACATTCCGAGTCAACGTGGTCTTTCCCATACCCCCCATTTCGACAAGAGCAACGATGGAGATGGTCCGATCTTGGGGGATACGGGTCAGCATGTAAACAACTTTAGAGACATCATCATCTCTTCCGACAAAGATTGGATCACTCCTGATGGAATTAGTCTCGGTGGAAATATGAGTAGCAATAGGTGCATTTTGAACTATGCTTTGAAGGCCAAGATCTGTTGCCCTTTGGTTCATAGACTCAAACTCCGCATTGATTTTTTTCATTGTGTTAGCCATATTACGCCGGCGCATAATGCTTTTGCAGGATAAGATGCATGATAGTACCCAATCCTTGGCCTTGGGACTGTGACTGGATGTCTTCATTTTCTCCACTTGTTTTTGTAGAAGTTGATAGCTGAGTTCGTCCAAGACATTATCAGCTTCGAAAGCCATGACTTCAAGCTCCCTTAACCATAATTTGACAGCATTTTCAGTGATGGATTTCTTCTCTGCATCATTCAAGAAGGCTTGGATCATGTCCAAAGTCCTCTGCAGCTGTCAGGCAGCTCCATCGAGACCTCGAATCAAAGAGTACTCTTCCTTCAAAACGTTGATCAGGTTTTGAACAACAACTTCGATGGCTGCAGAAGCTGCTCCTTCTATAGTTGCAGAGAGATAGCTATAGTGAAAGAGGAAATTCTTTTAAATTTTTGTCTCATGTAAACTTGTGGATGATAAATATTACACTAGTGTCAAGAAATATGTTTATAACTCTAGTACATTTCATCTATGGTTATAACTCTAGTACATCTCATCTATGTATGTATATGTATGGATATATAGGTGTATAATCAAATACTCCATCCGTCCCACATTTGGAGTCACTTATTGTTATGGCTCGGATTTTAAGAAGAGTGAAAGTTTGTAATAAATGAAGTTAGATGGTGGAGTGTGTAATAAATGAAGTGAGATGGTAGAGTGTGTAATAAATGAAGTGAGTTGGTTGAAGATGGGTCCTTTTTGACTTTTTGGTTTTTTATTTTTGTTTTGGTTTATTTTAATGTAGATAATGACATTTTAATGTAATTTTGATGAGCAATGGGGTAAAATTATATGACCAAATATGAAAAATTCTAAATGTGACTCTTAAATTGGGACGGACTTTTATGGCAAAAAGTGACTCTTAAACTGGGACGACGGAGGGAGTACTAACTAATTTAACGTAATAACTAATAACTAATAACTAATTTCAAATTTGCATGTATATATGTTAAAAATATCAATACAAAAGACATAAATTTATCAATATTCTTGTGTTGATATTTAAATTTACATGTTGTATTGATATAATTACGTCTTTATGTAAATAATTTTAATTCACATAGTTAAAAGTTATTAGTTATTATTGTAATTAGTATTACCCTATATATATGTGGGTCAAATAATATAATTAGTAGTACTTATTCTAGGGAGTATTACCCTGTATACATGTGGGCCAACCAGAGCATGCCACGTTGGCTGCCCGTGCTCTTGCCGCCAACAGGGCCGTGCTCTTTGGCAAGAGCACGTCCGTTCCGTCGGCAAGAGCGCAGCAGCGAGTACAGACGTGCTCTTGCCGTCGGCAAGAGCACAGCTCTTCCACAAGAGCATTGATGCGGATGCTCTAACTTGGCGTATACTTACTAATTAACTAGAAAAACAAATAAATATAAAAAGCAACTTAATCAAGGAAATTAAAAAATAGGAAAGAAAATCAAGTTAATTGATTCGAATCATGTACTTTATATGTTAATATGAAGACAAACTCAAAAAAACATAATTATTTCTATATGACCGCGATATTTAGCTGTATAATTAAGCGGTCGGAGCATAACAATTTAGTAACATAAAGTAATGTGTGGATTTGTAAACAAGCAAATAGCTAAAAAAAACTAGGTTCCTCATTTAGCTGGTCATGAAAACAAACATTTGACAAATGATTTTGTTGGTTGAAACCATTAATAGAATCAAATGGCTCTAATTGAAAGGAATCATTAATAGAACCAATGAATCATTGGATTGAAAATATATAGCCTAGATCTATTACACCGAATATTAGTCGCTAGTCACTAGTATATCAGTTTTAATTAGTGACTTTAGTGACGGAATAGTGACGGAACTGGTGTTAGTAATATTACATCGACATTATTGACGTTAAGCCCGTTACAAAATTAGTGATAGAAATCGGCAGCCACTAAAATGAGTTTTCGGAAAAATTAATAATGAAGAGTGAAGTCAATAAATCCATTAAGTGTATTTTTTAACAAAAATATAGTACTAAAAGTTTAAAGGTAATTTTATGAGGAGAACAACAACATCAAAATTGAATATGTTAAGATCAATTAAGAAATTGATTCTCCATTCATCAAAAGATTCATTAGTATAAATAGAAACACATTTATTTTTTACTTCTATTTCTTAATTTATATTCTTTTTCCACTTAATATGATGAAGACACAGCGCGTGGGCAGAAGAAACACATTTATTCTCTCTCCACTGAAAAACAATTCCCATGCATTGCAGAAGAAAATGGAAAATGATATACTTACTTGCTGGGTATCAGTACTTGCATATAACTCCGGTAGGAAGAAGCTCTCTCTCTATCAAGACTCAATTATAAATATTCAGAATTTGAATTTGTGGCTGAATAGCTAAAAAACACAAAAAACAAGATTTGGTAAGCAGAGGTTCATGTAATTTGACCTTCGAACTAGTCATATATACTCCCTCCGTCTTATAGAAATAGGACATATGGTATTGACCTGAGTTTTACTGTTTAATTGATAAAGTAAGAGAGAAATAGAAAAAAGTAATTGAAATTGTGTAGTGGACAGTGGACCCATAAATAATAAAGTAAAATAGAAGGAGAAAAAGGTTGTCATAAATAGATATGGACTATTTGTATGAGACGGACGGAAAAGAAAATATGACATATTTCTATGGGACGGGGGAGTAATTAATTAGGTTTATGCGCGACAGCCGAGAATGAGAAAATATGCACGTAGTCAAATAAGATGAATTCTCAAAACAGGAAAATTGATAATATAATTTAGATTATTAATTAAGGTAATTAAATTTTAATTAGAGTGATATTAAGTATAAATTAATATATATTAATTGCATGTTTTGTATTGCGCTCTCCTTCATTTTCCTAGGTTGACATTAACAATAATTTATTAAGTTAATCTTAATGTAATTTATTCAAATTATCATATATTTTAATAATAATAATAATAACTATTATTAATATTTTTTAGATTTAATAAAAATTTTATTCATACTTCGTTCATCCAAGTTACTTGTTCCATATTCTATTTTGGAGTGTTCAATGCTACTTGCTTCATTTTCTTATTGGGCTAAAACTTTTATCTTCTCTCTTCTTTTATTCTATCTTGCTCTTATTTACTTTATTCTCTATTCATTTAACATATAACCATCAATTTCTTATATCTAATGCATAAAAGAAATTCATCAACTAGATCGGAACAGACGGAGTACAAATTTTCAACTATATATCATACTCCCTCTGTTCCCATTGAAGATGACACATTTTCCTTTTTAGTTTGTCAGTTTGTCCCAACTAAGATGACCTTATGCTAATAATGGAAAGACCTTTATCTTTACTTTATTACATCTGTCTTTTACTTTATTCTCCCTACTTCACATATAAAATAAATTTGCATAAATTCTTGTGCCATCCAAGAAAGAAATCATCTTCCTTTTTGGGCTGTTCCACTGTAGCTGGGTCATCTTCTTTTTTAGCAAAAAGTACTTTACTCTCTCTCCATCTCTCTACCTTTTTCCTTTTTACTTTATTCTCCTTCTGCTTAACTCATTTAAAACAATTTTTCTTAAATCCTATGCCAAAAAGAAATGCTTCTACTACAAGGGACAGAGGGAGTACTACTTGCCTGTAAATTATTATTTAATCTGAATTTGTATTTTGATGAAGATTTCAATGGTGGCCTAATTTGCTGACTAAAATTTAGGCCGAACTTATATATTTTTGTTTGATATTATTGATATTTTCAAATACAAAATATATAAATAATCTATCAATTATCATATTATCCATTAATAGGAGTGTGTTATATTGCTAAGAAAAGTGGAAGGAAAAAAGTTAGTGGAATAGAGGTCCCACTTGTATATACTCCTTCCGTCCTAGAAAGATTGTCCCATTTCTTTTTTCACCCTCATTTTGCAAAAATAATAATAAATAGTTAAAGTAGAGAGAGAGTAAAGTAAAATAAAGAATAATGTAGAGAATAGTCTTACCTACATTATCCTCTCTCTTATTTCACTCTCTTTCAACTTTACCTATTTATTATTATTTTTGCAAAACGAGTGCAAAAAATAAATTGTGACAATCTTTCTGGGACGGAGGGAGTATTAGTTTTAAATGAAATGTGAGTTGAATGAGTTAGTGGAAGGAGAGACCTTATTACCATTTATGGTAAAAGTGAACCGAGACTCTTATTCACGGACGGACTAAATGGAAAAACGGGACTCCTATTCGCGGACTGAGGGAGTACAACTTATTGATAGGCATTGGATCATTCAATTAAGGTACAAGATCATTCATCCACGAATATCAATGTCGTCTACAAAACATTTCAATCAAGGATATTAATGTCAATTAACAAAAAGTTAGTTATAACTAATTTTTAAAAAATATCTTAAAATTTTAAATGATTATAATTCTCTCAATTTAAATTATTTTTTCACACAACACATATCAAATTAAAGATAATTTTATAAGGATTCTAACGAGATCTTACTTGCATATGTTCCGATGTCAAAATTTGAAAAAAAGAATGAATTTTTATATTTTTGTTGTAGCAGGTTAATGTCAACCTACATATGGTAATATATCAATACAATACATATAAAATGTCAATGCTAAATTATGTTGACATATTCAATGAATCCTATTGAAATATTTAATACACTATATTGACATTTTGACTTAAAACCCTAATTTTAGTAGTTTCTTATCTTTTTAAATATAAATAATAATAAAATGAAATTACAAATCACAATTTATAGACCACCAGATTTCTATAAATCTTATGATTTTAAAATAGTTATAGTTAGCAATTAAAGATTAAGTTAGCAATTGATCATTCCCTCCATCAATAACATCAATAACAGTATTACTTTTTCCTAACAAATAAACAGATCATTATTGCTTGTAAAACTCTTAAAATTTAAAAAAGTACTCTTTACTCTAACAGAACTGAAAATTAATCTGCTTACTTGTTGCCAGATTTTGTGTGAGAAGGGGATGATTGCACTACTCAGAATAAATGCGTTGATATAACCCCGGTACGAAGTAGCTCTCTCTCTCTCTCTTTCTTCATTCACAAATATTCAGAATTTGAATTTGAGGCAGATAGCTATGACAAAAAAAGAAAACAAGATTTTACAAGCAAGAGTGTCAAACATTGACCTTGAACTAGTCATCGTATAATTGATTAAATTTATACGAGAAAGCCTATAACAAATTAATATCACATGGGCCAACTTGTGTATTTGTTCACTAATTATCTACTCCACAAGATTCTTGGAAGAAGCCATTGTTGTGTCAAATACGTGTTTTAAATCGGCTGCCACGTCAACGCTTAATTTGCTGAAAATGAGAAAAATGGGATGTATAGTTGGCAGAAATTTTATCTTTCGTAATTTATTTTCAGATCATTTAAAAAGTATGGGACTAGCCAAAATATATGACCATCTACCTTGAATTATTTGTCAATTTTTCCTATACAAAATCAAAAGTTATTAAGTCTTCAGACAAAACAAATACAAGATGCTCCAATTATATATTGCAGCCTACAATTAAATAATATGCACAATGGTCAACTTGATGCAGTTATAGAATACAATTAAATGATATCGTTTTCGACTCCATGGGACTTTTAGGTTGATTATCAATGTCAACTTGTGTATTCACTAATTAAACTACTCCACGAGATTCCATGGGAGAAGCTATTAATTGGCGTGTCAAAAGTTATTAAGTCATCACACAATATCAAATCAAGATGCTTCAATAATTGCTACTAAACAAGTGATTAAGAGCTAAGTCAATGTACAAAATTGAATTAATTAGAACAAGTACATACGCGTGAAAGTTTAGATGAAACTAGTGTTTTAAACAATAGATCGGGCAGGCCGATTCGGCTCATTTTTGTTCATGGATTTTCATCCCTAGATGAGTTATCACCTCTACCAAACATGTCATAAGTGTTTAATCTAGTCCGATTTTCATCTTTAACCCAGTATACTTTTGAGCTATCTCGAACAAATCAAACGGCGAATTGATGCTTGATAGTAACCATAGATGCATACGAGAGAGTCAAGGGACAAGGGATAATCGAACGCCGCATGAATCGAGTCGTGCCCACCAACCTTGGCTCTAAAAGAATTATTAGACGTATGTAATATATCTATATTATATAGAAGTTTAAATTACTATTACACATATTGAATTTTTAATATATTTAGCATTAAAAGCGGCCAATTCAGCATACGTACTATTAAACATAACAAAACTTATTAGCTGGTCATTAGTGGCTTAATTGTAAACCACGAACCAGTTCTTAATTAGTTATACCCAACTTGAAATATATGGATCCAATTATATTAAAGTATATATACAACATTGGTTACGGCGGATCCATGAATTTATAGTTGTGGGGTCGAACTAAACAAACAATGTAATATGTGTGAGCATTTTGTGTGTAATGTGTGTGCAATGTGTATAGTATGTGTATTTTGTGTATAGTGCATGTCGCGTGTGTATTTTGTGTATTGTGTGTATAGTGTGAAATGTGTGTAGTGTGTAAAATGTGTGAAGTGTTAGAAATGTGTGTGAAGGGTGTGAAATATGTGTAGAATGTGAAATGTGTGAATTGTGTGTAGTGTGTAGTGTGTGGAACGTGTGTAGTGTGTGAAACATGTGTAGTGTATGAAATGTGTGTAATGTGTAAAGCGTGTGAAATGTTTGTAGTGTATGTGAAATTTGTTTAGTGGATAGTGAAGCTATCTAATTTTATGACTATTTGAATTCCAATTTTCAACTTTCGATATGAAATTCAAATCATGGAATTGAAAATTTTGGAAGCATAAGTAATTCCAATTCTATTCATTTTTATGATACCAAACAATGGAATTGGAATTGGAGGCGGAATTGGAGGCTCCAATTCCATGTTCCAAACACACCCTTAGTACATACTGCATCATAAAATAGTGTGTATATATAAGCAATCCAAACCAAATATGAAAACTTAAGCAAATAAGTACTGAATTTCAGCAAATTATTCTATCAATTCTTCCTACTAATGCTAGGAGCAACGAAGAAGGACCAGGCACACATGCTAAGATAAATTACACACAAAGTAATGAAAACCAAACACCACCTCTTTCCTTATTTTAAATCTGAATTTCATGAATCTGCTACAACGGCTCACGGAAGAAGATCTGGACAGAGCACGACCTCCCATGCGTGCGTGTGGAATGTTGGAATGTCTCTTGACTTTGCTTTCAGTTTCCGACTTCATACGGACTCCATTTTCAGCTCTGCTCACTACATAGGAAGGATAAATAGCAGATTTGTAAGTTGTAAAACATCTAAACATGTTCCAACACTGAATAAATTATGCGTACTTGCTACATCATTCCCTGATTTCCAGATTGGGATGGTTGCGCCACTCCAAATCAATGTGTAGTTCCGGGCAATCATCAATATGTAAATAGATTAATTTAGTGAGTCGCGCAGCAACAGAGGGCAGACACCTCAACCTGTTACAATGTTTTAGCCATAAGATCCCTAGAGATGAGAGGTTCCCCAGCCACTGTGGCAATTCTTCTACTCCTATATTTTCTAAATTCAAGATTTGAAGAGTAGTGAGATGTTGAATTGATTGAGGCAGCCACTCCCAGTTTTCCACTCCCTTCAAATCTAACTCCTTAAGTGAGTTGGCACATCCTTGCAGCATCCCTTCCACAGTCTCTCTAATGCCAACACTACTCTCCATTGACCACTCCACACTCACATCTATATCTAAATACTTCAACCTGCCTAAACTCCAACTCTCAATAGTACCACTTGCCATGAAATTAGGAACACCACTGATTGTCAATTCTTCGAGGCGAGGAGCATGATTTAGCGAGGCAGTCAATTAGCATTGGTAGATTCTTTAGCTTCCTTAATCCCTCCAATCTTAGTTTCTGAATTGTGTGTGCGGATGACTCCAGAATTTGACATGGAAATTCCACCAGCTCTCTGCACCCTTCAATATTCAGCTCACGGAGGCTTCCTTGATATTTTCCTACTCCGCCACTTGGATTCCCAATTGACTTTAGATTTTTACAGTCTTTTATGGACAACTCCTCTAGAGAATTGAGGGTGTCCAAGCCATCTGGTAATTCTCTCAATGCTGGGCAGACATAAATTGATAATTTCAAGAGATTCTGATTGTTATAGAATAACTGTTGTGGCAGACATTTCAATTCTAACATAGCTAATGTGAGAGTCCTTAAATTATTGAATGAAGAGTTTATGACCCTCACCTTCTGCAGTCTCACCAAATGAAC